>NW_025048939.1:0-47500 GCF_019279795.1 Protopterus annectens | reverse complement strand
TAATGCAAGCTGTGGTTAAGGTATACTTTTTAACATGATAAACATCCCTGACTTTATTGGGATTGGGACCTTGAATGCACAGATAATATGCAGATGCTGTAACCATTACATTATTGACATTAATGTTACTTCTGCCTTTTTCCTATTTAGATGATTTCTGTGTGTAAGCTAGGCTAAGCAAAGGTTGGAGGCCCCCATACCCATTGAGCTTCACTTCCTCTTGAAATAACAACATATAACAAATGTAATGTGAGACAATAAATTACATTCCTAACTTCATTAGGCATAGCCCCTCACTGACACACTTCAAGGGAAACCTTGTTGTGCGAATGGGTAACAGAATATACACCCCTGGGATCATGTGTCCTAGAATCATACAGCCAGGAGGTGGGGTAGCCCGTGCAGTTTTATAGCTGCAAGACCTGTTGGGGAAATTGAATGGTGTTGAATTGCCACATTAACATGCCCTCTTTAGATCACTAAGTGCCCCTATCACCTTCCACCACCCCAGTCTTCAACTGCTTCCGGCAACTCTACCTGGAATTGCTTCATTGGCTATGCTTGACAGAGGCTCAGTTACTTCATCAATGGTGCGGAGAAAGCCAACACACTGTAGCTATGCTTCTAATTGCCCTTGGGCAGATAGGTAGTAGGCTATCTGTGAACCTCTAAAGTGCAGGCCATCACAGCCATAATATGTGAATAAACAGACTTTCAGATCACTATATACAGTGAGAAATCATCATGTAGTTAGGAAACAGTTAAGTATAGCAAGAACATATAGAACACTGATACTTAGTCACTCCAAAAGCCTATCTTGGAAGCCAGAAGACTTGTATAAGTTTAAGGTTTTCTATTGCTTACCAGTAGGTTACCTACAGGAGAGATGAGAAACAAGATGGGAAACATGCATGCAACAATACCATACCAGCTTATGTGTCAGCCTTAGGCTTTGGAATACTGATCAAGGCTATCGGCACCCCTATGGTGTATTTTTTAGAAGAGTCTCAAAGGTACATACCAGCTCCATTAAACAGCACAATAGCAGAATCAATGAGGGTTATGCTACCCAACACCAGGGGTTGTGATAACAACATGCATGTACTCACAACACTCCTCAGGATGGACAACGTCAACATCTGTGCAGAAACTGAGATCTGTCTTAAGGCTCCTGAGAGCACACCAGCACTACCAGACTACAACCCATACCACACATTTCAGCCACAGAACATGGACTGACACAGACATGGAGGGGATGTATCCATATTCATCAGGGATACCTACACCTCCAGGTTAGTGGGGCAGCATGATACTTCTGAGATCATCAATGTGCAGCTAACATCAGCCACAACTGCAATGTAAACTGTGTCCTGCTACAGATCACCCTCCATGACCCAGGACCACCACTCCACCTACCTGGAGACAGTGGAGAACATGACAGTCCTAACGCACACTCTGGCATTGGTCGATGTCAACTACCCTACCATTAACTGGGAAACTTACTCAAGTACTCACTTCCAGGCCCAGCGCTTCCTGGAGTTTATCACCTCATGTGCCCTTTATCAGGTGGTAACCTCCCTAATGAGGGGTGGAAACATACTAGAACTGGTCATCACCAACATGGGCAACAGTTGCACCACAGTAGAGGTTAACAAGTCACTGGTTAGATCTGACCATAAACTATTCACTGTTTCCACATCCAGACATCCCCCCCACCCATGGAAACCACAGTGTATACCTTTCCTACAGCTAAATTTACATTACTAGAGACAGGGGTGGGGGTTTTGCATCCCCCATGCTAAGGGGAAACACTGCTCAAGATACAGACAGATTTACAAATGCAATCTATAAGCAACTATATGGATGTATGGATCATGCCATCACTGGTAAATCAAGACTCACTCCTCCTAGACAAAGACACCAGTCTGGTGGACCCCTGCAATAAACAGGATATACTACAGAAGTAGAACAGTGTTCCAGACAAACAGCAAATCCCAAGAAGGGCAGACATCTGTGACCACTATTAGCATGATACGTAGGTCCCTCATGAAATCATCCAAGGCTAACATCAGTAGGAAAATACGCAAGGATTCAAAAGATAATCACAAAGCATTCTTTGGCTATGGCAAGGATCTAAGTGGTGACACACAGATTTGCACTGTGCTGGTGAAATATAGCACAAAATATGTTGACCGTACTGATATCGCCAACATCCTTGCAGATATATTCAGTGCATACTTCACCACCTAAATAGCCCACAACACTACCCAAAAGGTACAGTATCCTACACATCAGAGACACAGGTGGAAATGGACCTCTCTAACAGCAGAACACAGTGTCAAAGGAGGTAGATATTGTCCCAGACTGCATCTTGCAAACAGTACAAGACAACCTGACCCCCCACCTAATTAAGCTTTTCAACCTCAGCCTCTCCACAGGCTACATGCCCATAAAATGGCATGTGGCAACCGTTATTCCCCTCCATTAAGGTGGAATCCCAACTGACCATGGTAATTACCACCCCATAAGCCTGACTAGTCTGGTCTGCAATCGTATGGAGTGCATCCTCATGGAACTCATTAACAAAGACATTGGTAACCTCCAAACATGTGACCCAACCCAGGTCAGCTTGGTTGAGTGCAGTTCATGCCTACAGAACCTGTTTGATGTCTTACATAGAGTCACCAAGACGTTAGATGAGGGGAGAGGTGGTTCACACATACTACCTGGACCTCAATAAGGCTTTTGACACCATGCCCCACTCAGGTATTATTGTTAAACACACCAGCCTGTACATACACCCATACATCACAGGTTGGGTTGCCAATAGGCTTACACACAGAACCCACATGGCATGACTAGCAGTCTCCAGGTCCAACTCTTGACCAGTTATGACTGGTGTCCCACAGGACTCAGTCCTGGGAGCCCTAATGTTTAGCATATACTTCTTAGAGGTTCAGGCAAACACAGGTGGACTACGGAAGACCATGTTTGGCAATGACTGCGAACTGGGAGCCATGATTGATAGTCCAGCTGACAAAGACATCCCTCAAGGGGCCTCACAGAGACCGACACAGGGTGGCAAAGTCATGGCCTCCAGATAAGTGCCACTAACTGCATGGTCATTCCATTGTAGAATATTAAGCACACACATTTTAACACATAAGTGGTAGCCACTTTAATATGGACGAGGTAATGGGGTATCTGGGGACTAAGGTAGATAGTGATCTCTCCTTTGACAATTATATATCCAAAGTAGTTAGAAAATCTTTCTATGTAGGCCATGTGATTACTAAAGTGTTCCCATCTCGACATACTGGGGTTATAGTGCTCCTTTACTCATCACTCTTCAATCCCATCATAGGGTATAATAACCCATTTGGGATGTACCTCAGAAGACACTTCCAACAGCTGGAAGGTCCACAAATGTACCTCACCAAGGGGATTACTGGCCACAAACATATGCCCTATGCAGTCAGACTGAATAAACTCCTGCTTTACTCAGTGGCATCCCGTTTACCCAGAGATGATTTCTGCTGGCCAACACAGCCATGTTGAAATTAGGCTTAATAGATATGCTCCAACCTATGGGAATCCAGGTCACAGTGAGCCACATACTGTAGTGAGATGAACCTTGCCACAACAATAACTGGAAGATGCAGGAGGGACGGATTCCTGTCACAGACACTCCCCATACTTTGGAACAACATCCCTAACTACATTATACAGAGCCCCTCACTAACACTCTTCAAGAGAAACCTAGAAGAGTGGATGGGGAACAGTAGATACACCCCAGGGATCCCGCCATTGGCTCTGCTCCACAGAGGGACAGTTAATGAATCAATGGGGTGGCAAAAGCTGACACATTTTGGCTAGGCTTATGAATGGCCTCTGGCAGTTGGCCAAGTACCTACCTATGAACCTATACATACAGTATCAGCACATGCTGATAGCTTAATTTACTGTTCAGGTGTTGACTTACCTTGTGCCAATGGCAGTTGTGTGTGCAATAGTTGAGGGCTGCCTATGTTGGATGCACACAGTAGGCTGCCTGTACATGACAATTTACATGTAGTCGTGTGTGTGTGCCATTCATTTTTACTGTGTGTGCAGGTGGAGAAAGGTGTCAGTCCCTAGGTGCCTACACCGTCAGTGTGTGTGCTATATGTTCCCTCCTTGCGAAGGCATGGACATACTGGGCATGCCTCCATCTGCCTACTGGGGCTGGCTCAGGGTGTTTGTGGTCTGAGTACCTCTGTGCCTGTGGGACCCTTGGCAATGGTGGTGGGCTGTGAGGGCCTTCACCATTCTGTCCCTGCTGCAGCTGTTTCCTCAGGATCATATTGTTTGGCATGGCACATACTATGAAGATGTGGGCACACGTGCCTGGAGAGTACTGCAAGGCTCCACCAGATATGTCCAAGCAACAGAACCATGATTTCATCATCCCAAACACACGGTCTATGATGATTTTGTTTTTTGCGTGTGCCTCATTATGGCATTCCTGCATGGGTGTGTGTGCATTTCTGATGGGAGTCATCATCCACAGTTCTAGTGCATAGCCAGCATCTCCTACCAGGTCACCATTTGGGATGTCCCCTCTGGCAAATACCTGATACAGCTGTGAGGCATGTCAGATGTGGGAGTCGTGATAGCTTCCAGGGTTGCCAGCACACACATCCATGATAATGCCCTGGGCATTGCACATGACCTGGCAGTTGATGGAGGGGTATCCCTTGCGGTTTATGTAGCGCCTACCCTGCTCACCGGGTGGTGACTTGATGTGTATATGCATGCAGTCTATTGCACCCAGTACCTTCGGGTATTCTGCCACATGATGGAAGAGACGCATATTGCTGGCCATCTCCTCTTGCATTTGGGGAAAGTATATGTGCTCATTGGCATGTGTTAGCATGGCATCCAGGAACTGGTGTAGTACCCTGGATGTTGATGACTGTGAGATACCCATGATATCCCCAGTTGGTCTTTGAAAGGTACCAGTAGCTAGTATTCTCAGGCTTACACATACCTTTGTATCCACCGGGATGGGTTTCCCTCTGTTTCTTCTGCCTCTGAGGTGTGGCCGGCACAGCTCCACAAGTTGCTGCAGGATGTCCCTGTCCACCCTGTAATGCTCTACTATCTCCAGATCATGTAGCCCCTGGTAGGTGACCCTGGTTCTGAACACTCTCCTCCTCTGGTGCCTGAGGTGGTCATGTGCATCATCCTCCCACACCACATTCAGTCTCCAACACATACTGGTGGATCAAAGCTATGGCCGCCCCTAACATGTACATACTAAAAACTCCCATCTGTATACACCACTGGTGCAGAGTGTATGGGAATACACAAATGTGTGTGAGGTGCTTTTACACTTTATACTATTGAACTATGGATGTTGCTGATGTCTAAATCCACAGAAAGACAAACTTTACGAGAGCAACCAGTAGACCCAAAGAGGCAACGTTTCAACACAAAATGCAGTAGCTGACAGGTAGGAATAAACACTGCAAATACTGCGATGCTGCACTTAGTAGGAAACTCCCTTGAGGCAGAAATCAAAGCAAAATGCGTGATGTGTGCAGCCTTCTACGTAGGCAAAACAGATAGGAAATTACGTGACAGAATATATGAACATAACTATTGTATTAGTAGACAAAAGTTAGAAAATGCACTAGCTAGACATTGTTTAGAAAATGAAGGTCATAGTTTTAAATTTAAAGTCATAGAACAATTAAATGAGGACCCTAGAAGTAACTATGAACCTTTAAAACTGGAAAGAAAAGAACTGGTGTGGCAGCTAAGAACCAGTGCAAACCAATACCCAGGAATTAATGAAATGTCCTCCATAAAATGTATTTTGAGGTTGAAAAATATGGAGAGATGATATGTATGGATGAAATTAACTGGGATATTCTATGAGGCAGTTTTATTAATTCCAGCACCTCCCTATATGTAGATATGAATTTGGATATGAATTTGTATATGAATTTCTACATGATTATTTGTAATGAAGTTTTATATGATTATTTATTATTATTATTATTAATTATTATTAATTATTTTTAATAGTTATTTATAAATTCATATGGGATTCAATCTAGTTTTATATAGATTATTATTGACTTGGATGTTTTTAATATTCTTAAAAATTATTTTTCAAAAAAATTATTAAAATTATTAAGAATTTTTTAAACAACAAACTAATAAAATAAATTTCAAAGATGTTTATAATATACATATTATTCTTTGGGTGCATTTTAGATTATTAGTATATACTATGTCGTTCTAAGCAACTGTCATTAAGCTAACAGCAAACAGCCTTTAGGACAATGTTGTACTAAACTAAGGATTTTTTATTGAATATATTGTTTTTTATAAAATTGCCATAGATTAATTAGTTTTAAGAGATGAGTTTCTTAAGAGATGAGCGTTTTAATGGGATTTTTCTGTAGTTTTACAAGTGTGATTTATCGGTACATTTATTAATGTTAGTTATATTATACAGACTTATATTAGTTAAATATATTTATATATAATATATTAATTGGGCTTATATTTATATTATGCAATCACAAACAAACAAAGTTCGTTTAGGAACATTAATTAATTTATCTATTATTCAATCAACACAAGGTTGTTAACATAATAAAATGAGCAAACTGCAGTCTGTATTGTCTTCTGAGGAAGTTGTGTATTACTGTGCGACGAAAAGTGTATTTTATTTTAGCACTTAAAGTTTTTTATAATAAAAGGACTTTATTCGTGATTTCTGCCTCAAGGGAGTTTTCTACTAAGTGCAGCATCGCAGTATTTGCAGTGTTTATTCCTACCTGTCAGCTACTCCATTTTGTGTTGAAACGTTGCCTCTTTGGGTCTACTGGTTGCTCTCGTAATGTTGCTGATGTCATTTGGTGTGTATGAGCTATTCCGCTGCACAGTATCTTAATTATGGGTTTTACAATGAGTACTGCAAGTGTGGGGCCTTTACTGTGGATATATGCTTGCCTGCCTTGATTAATCTGTTGCCCTTTAATTCACTTTTAAACCTGGATCCCCTCCCATTATCAGGCATGCATCCACCTGCTGTCTTTCTTGTTTTGTACTTTCCCTACCCAGTCATGGCAAAATGTGTCTTATAGCTGATATACTGCAAATCGGCTTTGTTCTGCTTTGACACTTTACTGTTGCCTTTGAAGTATAGCCCCTCCCATTTCCTGTTCAGCAGGTAGCTGCTCGCAGCCTTGTTAGCTGTTGTCAATGGCCCACTGTAGGCTCCTAGGTGTTAATTAGTCATTTGTACTCCAATTTCCCTGCTGCAGCTTTTCCTTATTTCTTTCCTATATCCTTCCTGTTTCAGCTGCAGTGTGCACTGTGCAAACCCATTTACCAGGTTTATGCGTGTTTTCATCTCCGTTCACATGCATACTCAGTTACCTTGTGTACTCTCAGCTAAGCAAAGCTATGGCCAGTTCAACACACCCCTATCCTGCAGCTTTTCCTAGCTACGGGCAAACCAGTTTAGCAATGCTCCAATGTGCTTACAGCAATGGTGATACACCCCTCTCTTGATGTCATCTTTATCTCAAGGGCACACCTCGGTGTTATACCGCTATGCCGTGAGGTGCATCCTTACACCAGTGGGGAATCTGTGATTCACTATTACTCCTCTCATTTGCATGGCATTGCCTACTAATTCCTAGCTACCATGCATAACACTGTCACAGCCCCTTAGCAACCCTTGCACCATGGTATGGTGTAGCATGCCTGCCATTGACTATTATGGGGAAATCATGATATGTGTTACATTGCAGTTTTATTCTATATTTTTATATTTTCCTTGCGATCCCCTTTGCACGCTGCTGCCCTGCGCTTCCACGTCGCAATAGTGCGACTATATATATTAAATGTTAATTATATTTTGTACATTTTTTTATGCCAATGGCTATATACTTAGCCATTGGCATATATTAACAATATAATACCTGTGTATGGTTGGCTATCATGGCTCTAATTTTATGTTTGCAAAAATGTTAACCATTTTCTACGGTTAACATTTCTGCATGCTTACACTATGCCTGCACCACCTCCTGGATAACTACATACCTTCATTTGCATGCTACACTGCTGCACATGGGGTAATTAGCATACAGGGCCCGGGAGTTGTGCAGGTGTAGTGTACGCAGGCAGTGCACGTAGGAACAGCTCGTACCTGGATCGCTCAGTGGCCATATTTGGTGATAGTACACTGATGCTATGCCTGCACCTGACGCAAGCTTTATGAATCCCGGGGATAGACTTTAATTGGAAATTTCACTGTAACCATTCTATATTGTAAGCATCTGTTATAGTTATGCTACTGTTATGTTGAATTACATTAGTTAATGTTAATTGGTTTATAGGTTCATAGATTAGTACTAGGCTAACTGCTCTTGTGGGCCATTTTGAGCCTAGCCAGTTACTCCATGTGAGAATCAAACCCTGGACCTTGTGTTTATAAGGTAAACACCTTAACCTCTATGCCAGCTTCCCACCCATATTAATTGTGTATGCTTGTAACCACTTGTATAACATGTGCTACTGTTTGATCATTCTATCTCTGTTGGAGCTTTTCTCCCCGGGCCTCCACTGAGAATGGGCTCTTTGTGGCCCAGTTGGACATTCCCAGTAAACAAACGACGAATAAATAAATAAAAAAAAAATAATGTGAAAAATAGCATATATGTTAAATGTTTATATGATCCCAGAAAATTATGAAAAGGAAATTGTGTAGTATATGGTGTTCAAGATTAAACCCATTGAAAAGAGGTATATTTTATATAAGTGAAGATGAAGGGGGGTAAGGTTATTAAATCCACTTGTTTATTCTACCTCTTTTAACTTGTATAGAGCAGTAAAGTTGGTAAAGGAAGAAAATGAGAATTAACAGTGAGAGATAAGTACAAAAAGGTCGAAGAGATGATAAGAATAAGAAAAAGAGAAAAAAGAATATGTAAATGAAAAAATTAAAAATTACCAAGAGAAAATACCAACATGAAAAATGAAAATTGATGAGACAGAGAAATATAGAAGATATGGTGAATTATGTGATGACATAATATTATTATGTAAATCAATGGGAGCATTTACCAGAAGCAGTATCCAAAAGTCATTAAAGTAAGGTAAAGATGGTAGAATGAGATAGTACAGTATCAGGATCTCCTGTGAAGAATGGTAATAACTAGGTTACCAGTAAAGGGTAATATGAAATATGAAAAGATAGTTGAAAGTGTGGGTTTATTTTGTTGGGAAAAAGTGACCATAGGAAAAAAAAAAAAAATATATATATATATATATATATATATATATATGGTTCTACCTGACATAGCCGAAACCACACAACACCGACAAGCACATCACCGACACCACATATATGACAGTCCATAAACACGAAACCACACATAACCGACAACGAAATAACCGGCGGTACACAAACACTAAACCCCATACACTGCACACACCACAATCACAATTATTAAAACAAAACACATCCCCATTCCACAAACCACACACACAACACAAGCACACCAAAATCCTTACAAGCCCACACTAAACCTTACCTAACCCTAAGGTCCGTCACTATCGCACACTTACCTACCGGCTCCTAACCCTAACTCACTTAACTCACTTAACCCACCCTATCGCTCCCTAACCCTAACTCACTTAACCCACCCCTATCGCCTCCTAACCCTAACTCACTTAACCCACCCCCTATCCCCACAGACCGTCAATCTCCACACTTACCTGCCTGCACCCTAACGTCCGTCACTACGCGATACTCACAGCCTTTCCCCATGTCGGCATCCTCGTTGGTGTTGTCATCCGTCGTCGGTCTTCTGCATTGTCGATGTTCTGCCATATATATATATATATCGGTCTTCTTTTTGTGAGTCTGACCCGCTGTCGGTCTTCTGCGCTGTCGACGAAGTCAGGTAGAACCATATACATATATATATTTATATATATATATTTTTTTTTTTAAAGGAGTGGTGAAACTCTGAAAAAAAGTTGTGTGAAGAAAATTTTGACAGTGTTTATGATATAAACAATATAGACATTGATATGATTTTTGTATGAATACTATTATAAGAAGAAAGTACGTGTGAGAAGAAAAGATAGTAATTTAGTTTATGTAGTATGGGTTATTTGGAATGAAAGACTGAAAGAAGTTTTGTTTGCTATGAAAAGGATTTTAGCAGATGTATTGTGAAAAATTAGATTATGGCAGTGGGAGAAGAAGTGTGTCAACTATGGAAGAATAACAACAATGATTTTATGAGAAAAATGATGAATAGTAAAAAATAGGAATGTTTAAATCTATGCCTGTAAATATGTACATTTAGAAAATATGTAAATAACGTTTTTGCATGTGTTAAATAAAATACCTCTTCCATTTTTAACCGGTGCCATAGGGTTGTTTATATTCACTAGTCTACTACCAGCATAAGCAGTTGGGACCTCAGTTTAATGTCTACTCTGAATGAGAAATAAATGCTTAGCATGTAAAATAGTATGCACCAGTGTCATGTTCAATCTTTTGCATTCCAGCCTGAGTAAAACAAACATTGAACTAAATATACAGCAGGTTTTAACTGTTCTTGTTTAAATGAAAGCAGAAATTTGATTGAGCCACCAACTATTAAACAAAATCAAAAGCAAGATGATTAATGCTAAGAAAAATATTTGGCACCAACTTATTGCCCAGTGTTTTGCACTCTGGTTTGACTAAAAAAAAAACATTAAAACAAGGATGTGCAAAGTGGATTCGTTATCAGTTTAAAAACACAAAAATAGCTGAGAGTATAGGTAGTTTCTAAGTTGCAGTCCTGTGGACCGTAGTGAAGCCTTGACCAGATAACAACAACCTATAGTAAGAAACACGGAAATGACAGTGAGTAAAACAGGAAGTAAGGCAAAATCATAACTCAGACAAAGCCATGTTTCATAGGATTTATAGGTGCTTCAAGGCCATTTTAGTTTAGTGGCCATGTCTTGCCAAAAACCCACCTCAGGTTTAATTTCCTTTCTCAAGGAGGGGAAGGCGAGTTAATCCTAGGGTAATTTTGAGAGCACCTATCCAGTCATCCAGGTTTAACTTGAAGGAAGATATTGAACTGCAATGCTTAACTTACAGTGGATGTTTATTCAAGAGGCCAACGAGGCACTGGGTGATAGCCTTTCCATCACATTCTGTTTATCTGCTTATGAAGCTTCAGGTCTCTGTTTCTAATGTTATAGAGATGGGGAAAATGATTCATTTCTCAGCAGCTCTGGTCCACCAAATATATCCAGACTATTCAACCCTTTTTGTGACAGAGGTGATTTATTTCATGCTTATTTAACTCTTTCTGGTAAGTTGGGTTATTATGATAGCTGCATTATTTGACTTATTGAGGTACAGGTGACAAAAGACCACTGGATCTGTAATGGCATAGTAAATGAGTCATATACCACCCATCAGGAGTCTATAAAGCACAGACAGTGGCAGAAATTTCAGCTTCTACTGGCAGCAATGTTTCTTACAACCAACTATCTTTTGGTTAGAAACCTCTGAGGCTATCTGGGTTTGTTGATATGTGAAGTTATAATGGGTCTAAATATATGATATGATAATATCTCTGGAACTAGATGAAATATCTTTGGCTACTACTTGAGCTAAGTCAAAGGATTTCCTGACGCAATTAGCACCATGTGATGAGCAAATAAGAAGGAAGTATTAATCCAAGCAACTAGGTCGCTGACTTGATTTTCATTTTGTAAGAGAGTGCAATTTATATTGTATGTTGTCAGTAATTTCTGTTTTCCAAAAGAAACAACAGTGCGCATGTTAAAATTTCATTTAAACCCATTATCCATACACCAGGTATTATAATGATAAGCACTCTCTGAAGAGTACAGATATCTAAGGTTGACTAGCGAAAACAAAAAAACCCCCACAAACAACTGGAATAAAAAACAAAAAAAGCAAAGGACACTCAGCAACACCAAAGAAACTCCCAACTACTTTAATGAAGTAACCGCTTCCATATAGAACAATGTCAGTACTTCTTCAGACTTAAAAAAATGGTAAAAACAGTCATTTAAATAGTCATTCAAATACCACCAAACACAGTCACATGATCAAAATTAACTAATTAAAACCCATCAAAGAAACTTCATTAATTTCCATAGTGAAAAAATAAATCAAAATACAAATACAGTAAATGCAATAAATACAATGAAAATTGTGATTCTAATTAGTGTGTCAACCACAAGAAAAGGCAGAAAAATTCCTTTTATAAACATTATCTCATTAGGCTTGTTAGCTTCAAGATGCATGCTATAGAGCATACATCATTGATGCCTGGATATCTAAAGGCATCTAATTTAAGCTGCCATAGAAGCTCACATCTTTCTAGCCATAAAGAGGTTGGTCCTCCCCTAATTTTTGCCTCTACCTGATCTATAACTCATAAAACAAAACTGTGGTCAGGATTAATGGCCACATGTTCACAAGCGTATTTTCAACTTTCCCATTCCTGACTGAATATTGATACCTCTCAACTTGAAAACATCAAAAATCTGGACAAGGCCCATGAAAAATAGGTACAATTCTGTATGCTGATTAAAGTAAAATTTGCATACCTAATTATGTAACCCCCACCCACTGTAATGGGATTGTAGGATACCAACTTTCAAACGCAAACTGAAGAACAGACAACCAAAATATGGCACCAGAGTCCCCCTGCAGCCATTCTGATGCCCCATTACTTGGCTATTTTGCCCCATTTACTATAAATACTATTGTGTGCATGCATACTGCTTTACTTCTACAATAATTATTTGGATTTGATTTTTACATTTTATAGTACAATGCTGCACAAACACTAATAGATATCTGCTAAACAAAGCAATACTGTCTCACAATGAAAACTGACTTGGCATTAAAACTTTTCTGCTCTTGAAACTCACATTCATTGAAACAGCATTGAAACCCACACTACATCCAAAGAAAATGCATCTGGCCAGTGGTGGATAAAGATTACCTTTGGGCTGTTTTCAAATCATAGGCCCCTTGCACACAAAACAACATTCATACATGCATTCTTTGACACACCTTCCTGACTTTATTAAATTATATTCCTTGTATAATACAGCACATTTGTTAGACTTAAGTTAGTGCACATTTTAAATTTATTGTTTGAACATTTTTCCAGTAGGCAATGAAACAAAATGCATGAACCAATAATGACAAAACTGCTCAATTCAGAACATTTCCATCATAAAAGTCTACTTACACACACACACACACACTTCTGAAATGTTTATAAAATGTAGTCATGCATAGACTGGATGCATAAGACAAATAAAGCTAGCCCTATATCATGAGCTGTGCTCAGTTCTAAAAGCGCTGCTAGACCACAGTTTCCTCTGAATAACATTGGTGGACAACACCCTATGTTACGTAAGCAATGACAGAAGCTAATTAACCAGGCTTTGCACTATGGCTTAAAAATGATGTACAGTCATGATGATTCATTCACTGCAGTAGAAAGAGTAAACAGCTGTCATAGTCATTTCACTTGTCGCTTTCAAAGATTACAGTAACAGGAAACATGAAGCAAAACATAATCTACTATAGAACAAGTTGAAAAGAAGCTGCACTGTTGTTTAACTTGGACAGTAGCAATGTTTACTACAAGTTCTCAGATCAACAAGCAAAGCGTATCTGTACATTTGAGCATGCAAAAACAGAAATGTAAAAAAATTCTTTATCATGAAACTGAGCTGGTACTCAATTTGATTAGGTAGCTGAGCTATGAAGGCAGATAAAAAGTGGTTCAAACACTATTTATTCAAACAAATGAAAACATTGGGAACTAAATGGTTTATCAAAGTGAAGTGTATGAATTATTGTGATAGTAAAAACAAGCCCTTCAGAACTTTTCTGCAAGTCTTTCACTTTCTTCTGACCTAATCAGAAGTACCAAAGTGAAGTTATAGCTGCATTTTTATGCAGCTCCATTTCATCTGGACACATATACCCACAGACTCATAAGGCTCATCATAGCCCTGTTAGTATCATGCCAATCCTCACTGCTCCATAAAAGTCTGATCAGTATTTCCTTTCATTTAATGGCAATTTTGAGTTATGGAGAGGAGACAGATGGTTTTCTTATCATCTTCTTCTTCATGTAAAAGTGTCAGGGTACAAGCTCCAGGAGTAGGTCAGAGAAATCACATGCCCACTATTCTTCTGCATGATTGGTCAGAGTGCCCTGATGTGGTGATGCAGTAATGTGTCAGGATACAAGCCCCAGGAAGTAGGACAGAGAAATCACATGGCCAATATTCTACTGCATGACTGGTTAGACTGCCCTGATGTGGTGATGCGGTAATGTGTCAGGATACAATCCCCAAGAAGTAGGACAGAGATATTACATGCCCACTATTCTTCTGCATGAATGGTCAGCGTGCCCTGATGTAGTGATGCAGTAATGTGTCAGGATACAAGCCCCAGGAAGTAGGACAGAGAAATCACATGCCCACTATTCTTCTGCATGATTGGTCAGAGTGCTCTGATGTGGTGATGCAGTAATGCGAACTGTGCATAGGACATTCATCTTCCCAAGACCATTTGTTACATCGCTACCTCTAAGCACATGCTGAAGATCGGTAGTAGCATCTCCAAACTACATCAGAGCAGGTCTGATGCAAACATTTTGGGGGACAAAGCAACTATCAACCTGCTTTCACAATACACTGATGCCCCCATCTATTCACCCCTTCTTTAATTACCCACTCTCAATCCTCCTTCAGACCCAACTCTCCATCCTTTCTTACTTTACCACATTAACATTTCCCTTCCTCTCCTGCCCCAGTTGACGCCCTTCTTCAACCTTATCAGTAAATAAATATCTCCTTATTTTAGGTAACTGTCATAAACATAAGCTTTTTTGTCATCACAGACATGGATGACGATACGCCAAGGCGGCTAGTCACACAGATGTGAACGCATTACTGTCAATTAAATCCATAGCCGATATTAATCAGTTATGACAGAACAAACAAATGGTCTGTTCATACCATTAATTACACCAGTACCTCTATCCATTTCAGTATGGCTTACCTATCACAGCCAGAAACCATTCTTATAAACTTTAATTAGGCAAAGTAAGGGAAGTTTTAACAAGCTGAACAATGTAATACTATTACCTGTATTCCTGCATATGCAATCCAACAAGCAAGTCATAGATACACATCATACTGACAATACTGGTATACTGCAATTGCACTACAAGACAAAAAATATAATATATTAATATTATTAGACAAAGCCTTATTGCATGGCAGACAGAAGCTGCGCTACCTAAATATATTGCATAGACACTGGTCAAAATATGATTTATCATGCTAGTATTCACAGTATAAAGATAAACTACTGATTTTTAAATTCAGAACCGACAGTCAAAAATATTTTTTTGTATTTTACTATAATTAACTGACATTTCAGTATAGACAAATACAGCAGCAAGAATTATTCATTTTTATTATTCATGATGAGAAAAACATATACTATGATAACTACAAATCAGCAAATGGCTAAACAAAATGTTGATGCTTCTGAGTAGGATATACAGTGGGCATTGTTTTGTACTACTGAGTTCCCAGACTAAGTACATAAATGAGTGGTAGGGAGGACCATCTTCACTACTTTAAGAGCTTCAGCCATTTTAACATTCAGTGGGTCCTGTGGCAATTAATAAATCAATGGGCTCACAGCAGAAGTAGATGAATCTTTCTGACTATAGTAGAGTTAAAGGAGTGAGAGGTTTTAGGGCCCTTTGTAGTATTAACAACATTGTAAAGACTCCCCAACAAAGTTAAATGAAATGAGTGATTTCAACAGAGTTAACAATGTTAGCGAGTCTACCACATTTATCCAGTTTAAAAGCCCAAAGCGAAAATTATAAAATTAGTGCCGTAATGGAATGATCTGAAATGGGGACACCAAGCACCTTAATAGAGTCAACGGTTACAGCAAAACTGGTTCAGTGGGCCAACAACAACAAAAGTAAAAAAGAAACAAGGAAATCCTGGCAATATTACCAGAATAAATGGGGCCCACAGCAGAACTAATGGAGTCAGAGAAGCCATAGTAGGGTAATGGCATTAGGGGCCTCATACTAATTAACATATTTAGGTATGCATATCTGATTCAGTGAAGAGAACTGAGTTAGCAGTCCCATTTTGGTAAACAAACACAGGAGACTGAAACTATGCAACCTGTACACTTATTACTATCGCAACATTCACTCATGTGCGTGCGCGCACACACACACACACACACACACACACACACACACACACACACACACACACACACACACACACACACACACACACACACACACACACACACACACACACACACACACACACACACACACACACACACACTAGCTCAATTCCTGGCTGCTCTGTACAAAAATACCAATGCATAGCGGCTGTTGCCACTTGCAGATCAATCTGTTCACAGAAAAATAAAAATGCATGTAGCAGCAGCTCGCTCGCTCTGTTCATAGAAATACATATCAGCAGCTGTTCATAAGAAGAAAATAAATACAATACCTAGCAGCAGTAGTTGTCAGTGTTTCGGTTTCCTACAGCGCTCGCAGATCCGGAACATTAAAGCAATCAATCCCACTCACAGATACAGCCCTTTCCAAGGTGTTTCTGTTTCCTGATTTCCCGCTCACAGATCCATTCAAGCAGTGAAAGCAAGAAATTGAGCCTTTCAGTTCAATTTTGACAGGCTGATAGAGCTGATGTCATCACGCACTTGTTGACGTCAGCTCAAAAACTGAACGAAAAAAAAAATTTAAAAAGAGCTGGAAAAAAATTGGAAATAAAGGGGTGCCACTCAGGAATCATGGCACCCCATTATTTGGACCTCAAAACTCTGTAAAAACTGAGTAATTTTGCATGGTTGGTAGGTATGAGGCTTGTATATCTGGTCTCTGTGTCTCCTATCAGTTTTTCCTATATAAAAAACTGGACAGTATTTACATTTGACCAAATAAATAATCACTTTGGAATTACAATTATATCTCCCATTATAGGATAATCTTACATCTTTTATGTTGAAATAAAGACCTGTATCAATTAATTTACAGTAAGGGCAGGACTCACATATAGACATACCCTTAATTCTAGAATTATTGATTTTCCTATATTCCAAGTAAGACTTCAAATTCTGCCCTATTCTGAAAATAACAGTTGGTTTAATTGGCAATGTATGCTTCACATTTTCATCTGATATTATTAAATCCTAATTCTTACATAAAATCTGCCTCAAGAAATAAGCATGGTTACTAAACAGAGTGATGAAAGGTAAGGAATAATCTATACGGAAGCCTTCATAAGTACCAACTAATCCAGTTCCAATTCCCCCAGGATTCATGGTCACCCTCCAGGAATCATTCAAAATGGCTTTAAAGTAACCAGAATTCCTTTTTGTGGTAACCTCCCGAACTAGGTCATTAACTAACAATTGTGGGTAACCACGTTTCAAAGACAAATTCTTCAGGAAGTCACATTCAACCAAAAAAAATCAGAATAGTTATAGACCATTTTGGCACTGCTAACAAACTGTTCATTGACAACAGATTTTTTCTGATGTTCAGGATGGGAGCTAGAATAATGAAGGAAGGAATTAGAATAGCTCTCCTTCCTAAAAATAGTGGTCACGTATTGTTGTCTATCACTGTCCTTTCTTAAACAAATATGCAAATCAGAAATCCTTTCACTTTGAAAATCTCTTGTAAATTTTAAAAATTCAGTGGTGTTATTCATATAATCAATCAACCCTTGAAATAACTCAACTTCCCCTTTAAATATAATAAAAATATCATCTAGGTATCGAGTATAAAAATAAATATACTCTGAAAAGGGGTTGTTATTTAAAATAAATTATTTCTCCCAAAAATGTATGACCAGATTAGCAAAGCTAGCCCCGCATGGAGACCCCATAGCCACCCCTTTAGTTTGCACATAATAAGTTTCACCAAATAAGAAAAAAATATTCGTTAGAACAAGATCTAAAAATTCTTGTACTTAATACAATTCATCATCATCAATACCCTTCCTCGTAAGGACTTGACTGATCCAATCAATTCCAAGCTCATGTGGAATCACAGTATACAAGTCCTTAACGTCTATAGTAGCAAAATTATAATCCTCCTTATAAACTAATCTATTCACATTCTCTATAAAAAGACCATGAATCCTTACAAATCTGTTTTTGTTGATCAAAAATCGCTTTAGGATGTAGTCACCAAATTTTGCCATAGGGTATGTGATGGAATTATATCAGTTAACTATCGGATGAAGTGGGGGGTTCTGTATGTCCTTGTGAATGGTATCATGTTTGAATGACTATTTAAATGACTGTTTTTACCATTTTTTAAGTCTGAAGAAGTATTGACATTGTTCCATATGAAACTGCTTGCTTCATTAAAATAGTTGGGAGTTTCTTTGGTGTTGCCGAGTCATTTGCTTTTTGTTTTGTTTTTTTCCAGTTGTTTGTGTTTTTTTTCAATTCCGCTAGTCAGTTTTGTAGCATTTATGGTTACGGACATTGGTTTGGCATTCCCTCCATTTTTCCTGATGAAACTCCAAGTGTGGATATTAACCAGAACATTGGAAGGCTTACTTGTTTAATCAATGCCTTAAACAAGAAGGTGGACGATTTGGCTGCTTCTGTGATGAACAATACTTTTAACACTTCTAGGAACCATAATTTGATTATCAGTCCTGATAATCAGCTTTTGACTTTTCCAACTTCTGCAGCCCACAGTGTACATGGTCAATTTCACAGCATGGAGAATTCCAACGTGAGTACTATGTTGTCTGTAGTTCATAGGTTCATAGGTTCATACTAGGCTATCTGCCCTAGGGCATTTATAAGCCTAGCCAGAGTTGTGTGGCTTTCACCACCCCTTAGGTTGAAGAATACTATACCCATTAGTTTGCCGTGCCTCTGTCCAGCAGTGATACAGAGATGATCCCCGGGGTAAACCTACGATCTCCCATCCACTGGTCAAGATTCTTCTTGAACAGAGCCAGCGAGGTGCTCTGTCTCACATGGACCCGGGATTCTGTTCCACAGCATAGGGAGTCTCTGGGTGATGAATCTGTCCCTCCAGCACGTCCTATTTATATCTGTGTTGAGGTTTAAGTCTCTTGCTCTTGTGGCTCTGGTGGATTTGGATTTTTTGAGGTGGAGCATGTCCTTTAATTCTGGGTTGGACATGGCCTTGTATGTCAGGCACAGGTCACCTCTGAGCAGATGGTATGCAACTGAATAGAGCTGGAGTTTCTTCAGTCGGGCAGCATATGGCATATTTTGAGCCCCTTTATCCTTTTGGTGAGGAACTTTTGGGGTCTTTCCAATTGCTGCAGGTGTCGGGTAAGATACATTCGAATGGGGCATTGTACTCAATCATTGGTCTGATAAGTGAAGAGTACAGGGGAACAATGACCTCCCTTGATCTGGATGTGAATCCCTTCATAATCAGGTGGGCAATGTAGAAGGTCCTCCTAACCACTTTGGCAATGTGAGTGTCAAAAGAAAGGTTACTGTCAACTTGGGTCCCCAGGTCCTGATAACCTCTTCTGTGCTTAATGGATTGCCACCTATGTGGTAACTTGGGGTTACCTTGTTTTTACCAAAGGGTATGGCTATACATTTTGGTGTTTAGCTTAAGGCCATGGCTCTGGCACCAGTTATCCGTTTCTATGAGACCTCTCTGAAGGATATCTGTGTCTGATGGATTTTCAACTAAGGCACCCAGTTTGCAGTCATCTGCAAACTTTGTCAGCCACAATCCTCCTATGTTTGCCTGCACTTCTGAAAAGTAGATGCTGAACAAGAGGGCCCAGGACTGAGCCCTGTGGGACACCGCTTGTGACTGGCTTGAGTCTGACATGGCACCAGCAACTCTAACCCTGTGGGTTCTGTCCTTGAGCCAGTTTGCAACCCATCTTGTGACATATGGGTTTACATTTAAGCTGGTGAGCTTTTCTATGATACCCGAGTGGGGTATTGTGTCAAAAGCTTTTGCAAGGTCAAGGTAGGCTGTGTGAACTGCCTTACCCTCATCAATGGCCTTGGTGACTGTTTCAAAAAAGTCGACCAAGTTCAAGAGGCATGATCTGCCCTTGACAAAGCCGAATTGGGTAGGATCCAATGTCTGTAGGTCCCCTATGTCTTTATTTATGAGTTCCATTATGATCCTCTCCATAGCTTTGCAGACCAGGCTTGTTAAGCTTATGGGGCGGTAATTACCAGGGTCCATAGAAGCACCGCCTTTGTGGAGTGGGACCACAGTTGCCGTACGCCACTCTTTGGGTACGTATCCTGTGGTAAGGCTAAGATTAATCATCAGCCTTATGTGTGGGTTTAGTTCCTCATTGAGTTAGTGTAGCACACAGCCGGGGACACCATCCGGTCCCATTGATGCTGGGTTGTTAGCTTTAGAGAGCAGCTCTCACCTGGGCATTTGAGATGATTGGGAGGCTACACTCTGCTGGGATAGATATTTCTCCTTTTGGGGGGGGGATTTTCACTGAACCTGTCTGCCAGTATGTTTGCAATGTCTGTGGGTTCAGTGATTTTTGTATCATTTTGGACTAATTCTGAGCATATCTGGGAGTTTCTACCCAGATTTCTAACATAGCTAAAGAAGGCCTTATGATTGTCTTTTGAGTCCTTTGGGATTTCTCTCTCAAAGTTGGCCTTGGATGATTTTATGAGTGATCGTAGTTTTTTACTAGTATTGATCAGAGATGTCTTCCCTTTTAGGGATTTTGCTCTATCTTGTAGTAGCTTTCTCCTCTTGTTGTAAAGTTTGTTTATGGCTGGGGTCCACCAGATTGGGCGCTTGCCTTTGGTGGAAAGGTTCTTGATTTTATTTGGGATTGCTTCATCCATGTAATCCTGGAGGTGCTCGTAGAAAGCATTTGTAAGGGATTCAGAAGCGTGGGTTGTGGTTTCCAATGGCTCAGGGGCCTTGAAGGATACCACACCAGTCTTAAGAAGTGTGAAGTTGGCTTTTGAGAAGTTCTTCACTGTGGTCTTTTTTGTTGGGGGTGGGGGAGGGATGTGGATCACCAGTGAGATTAGTTTATGATCTCATCTCACCAATGAGGATATACTTCGGTGTGGAGCATTTTGTCCCCATGTTTGTGATGATCAGGTCTAGTATATTTTCACCTCTTGTGGGAATGGTGACAAGTTGTTCCATAGCATTTGAGTTTATGAACTCCAGGAACCTTTGGGCTAGGGTATTGGGGCTTGAGTAATGTTCCCAGTCTATGTTTGGGTAGTTGAAGTCACCCAATATGATGGTGTTTGGAGAGACATTTGTACTCTCCAGTGTCTTCAGGAAGGCTGTGTGGGGTTCCTGAGTTTGAGAGGGTGGCTTGTAACATGCTACAAACTGTAGAGCAGTTTTGCCTATGGTTAATTGCACCTGAATGGTCTCTGATGCTTCGTGAGTTGCCACCAGCCTGGAGGTGTGGGTATCCTGATAATCAGCTTTTGACTTTTCCACCTTCTGCAGCCCACAGTGTACATGGTCAATTTTACAGCATGGAGAATTCCAATGTGAGTACTATGTTGTCTGTAGTTCATAGGTTCATAGGTTCATACTAGGCTATCTGCCCTAGGGTATTTATAAGCCTAGCCAGAGTTGTGTGGCTTTCACCACCCCTTAGGTTGAAGAATACTATACCCATTAGTTTGCCGTGCCTCTGTCCAGCAGTGATACAGAGATGATCCCCGGGGTAAACCTACGATCTCCCATCCACTGGTCAAGATTCTTCTTGAACAGAGCCAGCGAGGTGCTCTGTCTCACATGGACCGGGATTCTGTTCCACAGCATAGGGAGTCTCTGGGTGATGAATCTGTCCCTCCAGCACGTCCTATTTATATCTGTGTTGAGGTTTAAGTCTCTTGCTCTTGTGGCTCTGGTGGATTTGGATTTTTTTGAGGTGGAGCATGTCCATTAATTCCGGGTTGGACATGGCCTTGTATGTCAGGCACAGGTCACCTCTGAGCAGATGGTATGCAACTGAATAGAGCTGGAGTTTCTTCAGTCGGGCAGCATATGGCATATTTTGAGCCCCTTTATCCTTTTGGTGAGGAACTTTTGGGGTCTTTCCAATTGCTGCAGGTGTCGGGTAAGATACATTCTGAATGGGGCATTGTACTCAATCATTGGTCTGATAAGTGAAGAGTACAGGGGAACAATGACCTCCCTTGATCTGGATGTGAATCCCTTCATAATCAGGTGGGCAATGTAGAAGGTCCTCCTAACCACTTTGGCAATGTGAGTGTCAAAAAAAAAGGTTACTGTCAACTTGGGTCCCCAGGTCCCTGATAACCTCTTCTGTGCTTAATGGATTGCCACCTATGTGGTAACTTGGGGTTACCTTGTTTTTACCAAAGGGTATGACTATACATTTTTTGGTGTTTAGCTTAAGGCCATGGCTCTGGCACCAGTTATCCGTTTCTATGAGACCTCTCTGAAGGATATCTGTGTCTGATGGATTTTCAACTAAGGCACCCAGTTTGCAGTCATCTGCAAACTTTGTCAGCCACAATCCTCCTATGTTTGCCTGCACTTCTGAAAAGTAGATGCTGAACAAGAGGGGGCCCAGGACTGAGCCCTGTGGGACACCGCCAGACTGGCTTGAGTCTGACATGGCACCAGCAACTCTAACCCTGTGGGTTCTGTCCTTGAGCCAGTTTGCAACCCATCTTGTGACATATGGGTTTACATTTAAGCTGGTGAGCTTTTCTATGATACCCGAGTGGGGTATTGTGTCAAAAGCTTTTGCAAGGTCAAGGTAGGCTGTGTGAACTGCCTTACCCTCATCAATGGCCTTGGTGACTGTTTCAAAAGTCGACCAAGTTCAAGAGGCATGATCTGCCCTTGACAAAGCCGAATTGGGTAGGATCCAATGTCTGTAGGTCCCCTATGTCTTTATTTATGAGTTCCATTATGATCCTCTCCATAGCTTTGCAGACCAGGCTTGTTAAGCTTATGGGGCGGTAATTACCAGGGTCCATAGAAGCACCGCCTTTGTGGAGTGGGACCACAGTTGCCGTACGCCACTCTTTGGGTACGTATCCTGTGGTAAGGCTAAGATTAATCATCAGCCTTATGTGTGGGTTTAGTTCCTCATTGAGTTAGTGTAGCAGCCGGGGACACCATCCGGTCCCATTGATGCTGTGTTTTTAGCTTTAGAGAGAGCAGCTCTCACCTGGGCATTTGAGATGATTGGGAGGCTACACTCTGCTGGGATAGATATTTCTCCTTTTGGGATTTTCACTGAACCTGTCTGCCAGTATGTTTGCAATGTCTGTGGGTTCAGTGATTTTTGTATCATTTTGGACTAATTCTGAGCATATCTGGGAGTTTCTACCCAGATTTCTAACATAGCTAAAGAAGGCCTTATGATTGTCTTTTGAGTCCTTTGGGATTTCTCTCTCAAAGTTGGCCTTGGATGATTTTATGAGTGATCGTAGTTTTTTACTAGTATTGATCAGAGATGTCTTCCCTTTTAGTGATTTTGCTCTATCTTGTAGTAGCTTTCTCCTCTTGTTGTAAAGTTTGTTTATGGCTGGGGTCCACCAGATTGGGCGCTTGCCTTTGGTGGAAAGGTTCTTGATTTTATTTGGGATTGCTTCATCCATGTAATCCTGGAGGTGCTCGTAGAAAGCATTTGTAAGGGATTCAGAAGCGTGGGTTGTGGTTTCCAATGGCTCAGGGGCCTTGAAGGATACCACACCAGTCTTAAGAAGTGTGAAGTTGGCTTTTGAGAAGTTCTTCACTGTGGTCTTTTTTGTTGGGGGTGGGGGAGGGATGTGGATCACCAGTGAGATTAGTTTATGATCTGATCTCACCAATGAGGGATATACTTCCGGTGTGGAGCATTTTGTCCCCATGTTTGTGATGATCAGGTCTAGTATATTTCACCTCTTGTGGGAATGGTGACAAGTTGTTCCATAGCATTTGAGTTTATGAACTCCAGGAACCTTTGGGCTAGGGTATTGGGGCTTGAGTAATGTTCCCAGTCTATGTTTGGGTAGTTGAAGTCACCCAATATGATGGTGTTTGGAGAGACATTTGTACTCTCCAGTGTCTTCAGGAAGGCTGTGTGGGGTTCCTGAGTTTGAGAGGGTGGCTTGTAACATGCTACAAACTGTAGAGCAGTTTTGCCTATGGTTAATGCACCTGAATGGTCTCTGATGCTTCGTGAGTTGCCACCAGCCTGGAGGTGTGGGTATCCTTGATGAATATGGATACACCCCCTCCTTTTGTGGTATGGTCCAGGTTTTGGGGCGGGCATGATATGAGGTAAAACCTGATAGTGCCGGGTGCTCTCAGGAGCCTTGAACCAGGTTTCAGTCACAGCACAGACATCGATGTTCTCCATACTGGGAGGGCCAGGTGCATCTTGAGATTTAGACTTCTGGCATTGAGCAGCATTACCCTTAGTTTTTCCATTATTGTTTTCTAGGAGGTGGGTTTAGAATTTGAGCCTTGTCTAAAAAGGCACTATGGGGTGGCAAGAGCCTTTGCCAATATCCGAAACCCAGGGTGACAGGTGCAAGCAGGTCCCTTGCAAAGCAGCGTGGCTTGTCAAGCATGTCATTCCAGGCAGACAGACATTGGATCCCCTTAGAATGACACCAGAAATTAAGCCAGTTATTAAAACTGATCATTTTGTCTCTGTATTGTGACATCATTCTTGGTGAAGGTAGGATACTGCTCAGGGTCAGGGTCATACCAGCCTGGGCTACATAATATGAGAGCTCCTTTATGTCTCTTTTCATGTAGTCCAGGGAGGTACATCTCAGGTCATTCACACCGGCATGGACAATGACTGAGTCATACTTGTACTTGCTGTGGAGTGACCTGAGTGCTTGTGTTATGTGGTGGATTCTAGCGCCCGACAGGCAGCTTACTGTGACCCTCTCCTTGTTCAGTCTGGTGAGTGGGACATCAGTTTGTCTGACTATGGAGTCACCTATGACAAGTGTGTCTGGCATTCTGTTTGGCCTTAAGGGCTGTGACTGATTTGCACACTGACTTTGTGATCTATGTGTTGCTTGTGTTATGTCATGAGGTGGCAGTTGTTTGGGTGTCTGCTTTGGAGGCCTCTGCTGTTTTGGTAGATTTTTGATCAGTGCCTCCGAGTATGGCTTTGTGTGTTTATGTGTTTGATTTGTAGTTGTGATAGTTCTATGTGAGACTGGGTTTATGGTGTGTGTGGTTACCTTCTCCTCCTGTCTGGTTTTGCCAGTCCTGAGTTGAGAGAGCTCAGCCTCCAGTTTGGCTATATAGTTGCATCTCTCGCATGTATTTGTGTTTTGTGGGAGGAGGAGGGTTGTTCAGTGTACATGAGGCAATTGTAACATTGCCTCAATATTCCCAGATTCACCAGCTGAGCAGGAGAGGACACTAGCAACTGACCCTTTGACATGCTAGAAGAAATGAAAAAGTTTGCTGTGTAACTGAGTCAGAAAGGACCTATAGGGAAGTGGGTACTCAAGGGGGTTTTAAGCTAGTGAAGTACTTTGTATAATATAGAAGTGCTTTACTTGACTAAAAAAATGCTTTAGGAACAAGTGCTGAGCTTTACAGATAGAGCATAGACTGTTTAGATTACAAGTAGAGCAGTTCTAAGGGAAAAAATGAAGAGCAGACTTTACGGAGCCAGAAATAGTTTAACCTTGTTTAACCGGCGCTGCCCAATGGTGCTCTAGTGGCAACTCTGCTCTAAATGCAGAAAAGGCAATAAGTCAGTAGTACAGGCTAGCACACTTTAGCAGCCAAACAATTAAATTAAACAGCAAACAAACACTTTTCGACTTGAATTACACTAATTTCGACTAAAATGTACTTTTAAGTGCAGATAATAAAAAATGCAGTAAATAACTATGAAAACAGTTAAAGCTTGCTCTAGGTAAGCAGTAGAAGGTAAAACAAATATAAAAAACAGCAGGATACTTAATCAGGAAAGCAGTCGCTTTTTTCAGTTCTCTGTAGCCAGGAAGACTCAACAGGACCACGTGGAGCTGTGTCTGAGCAATATGGCTTCAAAAAAATGCCAGAGGCAGATTTTAACCAGGGAACTTCAAAAGAGCTAGAAATGGTCCAAAATGACCATGGGTAATGAACCTAATCTAAACAGTGCACTGAACCCACAAGAGCAGTTATTACATTCATCATATAGGAATGTGTTGATGGGTGAACACAATATTGTGAACTGGCTACAACCCATACAGAGTCTGAAATTGGGTGAAACTGGTAACAACACAGAAATGGTTGGTGTATTGACTACAAATGATATTTCCACTAAACTAAAATCTTTGGATACCAAATCCTTTATATTGAAAAAGTTGCAATTAGAAGTCGCCTATTTCTGAGAGTGCATTCAGCAGAATATAGTACCTAAGGGGTTGATAAGTTGGCGACACCCCACAGGACTTTTCCCTGATTCCCTTTTCCATAAGGACTTAATTAACTTGTTCAATAAGTAGGGTGTGGACTTGTTAAAGTGCCTTATGGATCACTATTTAATTTGGATAGGGTAACCAGAGAAAGAGATCAATGTTTTGGATAACTCTATTAGATCTGATGTTGGCTTTTTGAGATATAAGTTTGACTATGAACAGATCTTTTCCAGCATTGATGCACACACTAATAAATTCAGAATAACTAAACTCAAGAAATTGCGAAGAGATGAACTAGATTATAGTAAGGGTACTGCATACCTGAAACCTCCTGTGTCTCAACAATGGGGTGGAGCTTACTGTCAAGTGAATAGCTCTGAGGCAGTTTCGAATGATGCAATAGCATCAGAAAGCAAAGACGATATGCGTTTCAACCCACCCATAGAGGAAATGAGTCCTGAATCCACCATGGGCAGCCCTTGCCATAGCGAGAGACTTTTTAACAAAAATATTAATAATATTCAAAATAATACCCTGCAGAATGGCCCTAGTAATCAAAGGGCCAACATTTATGATAATGGTTTGAATTTTTTTGGGGGTTCAATCGAGGTCAGCAGAACTTTGCTCAAAGGGGCAATAGGAGAAAGAATCGCACAAACCATCCACAGGCCAGAAGATGATATATCCCCTCTCCATTTCCCACAGTGAGTCTAATGACATTGGGACTGAGTTGCCTAATCGTTAGGAAGAGAATACGTTGACTATAATTTTCAATTCTAGCAGAGACTTTAAAGTGTTTAATTATTCTACTTTTTCTGTGGGAATTGTTTTGGCTGATATCTTATTGAAGGGTATGTCTTTTGTTCCTTCTAGAAATTATGATTTAGCAAAAACGTTGGTTGACCTTTAACTGTTTGTAAGAAAATTAAATTTGAAACTTTTTTTTGGTTCCAGTGTTAATGATATTGGTCCGCATAGGCAGAAAATTTTTAAGGTGAATGGTACATTTAGTCCTGTAATACATCCCACACTAGCCACTTTTGAATGTATCTGTGAGTTTGATTTCAGTAATCTACATATATTTAAATGAAGTTTTAATACTTCAAGTAGTAACAACTTTGTTAGTGAAGAATGGAACTTGTTAAACACTTTGATTAATAGTGGTTTAAGGATTTCCAAACCTGATAAGGGTGGTGGCATTGTGATAATGAGTAATGGTTTTTACACATCTAGAATGGAACAGATGTTGGATACTGCTAGTTATGCCAGTTTTTCCTCGAATGAGCTTAATTTTTCTTATAGAAAGATTAAGACATTCCTGATTGATTTATTTATTGAAGCCCGCATTTCTATGGGCATATTTAACTTCCTTTCGGTTCCAGCCCCACATGTCTCTGTCATCTTTGGGATTCCAAAGATTCACAAGGACTTAAAGAACCCCCCCCACTTTGTCCAATAGTTAACAGACGTAATTCCATCACATACCCTATGGCAAAATTTGTTGACCACATCCTAAAGTGATTTTTGACCTAAGAAAACCAGATTTGTAAGGATTTTTTAGAGAATGTGAAAAGATTAGTTTATAAGGAGGATTATACTTTTGCTACTATAGATGTTAAGGATTTGTATACTGTGATTCCACATGAGCTTGGAATCAATTGGATTAGTCAAGTCCTTACGAGGAAGGGTATTGACAGTGATGAATTGTATTTGGTACAAGAATTTTTAGATTTTATTTTAATGAATAATTTTTGTTCTTATTTGGTGAAACTTATTATGTGCAAACCAAAGGGGTGGCTTTGCTAATCTGGTCATGAGTTTTTGGGAGAAAGAATTTATTTTAAATAACAACCCCCTTTCAGAGCATATTTATTTTTATGCTTGATACGTAGATTATATTTTTATTATATTTAAAGGGGAAGTTGAGTTATTTTAAGGGTTGATTGATTATATGAATAATACCACTGAATTTTTAAAATTTACAAGCAATTTTCAAAGTGAAAGGATTTCCTATTTGGAGATTTGTTTGAGAAAAGACAGTGATAGACAACAATACATGGCCACTATCCAGGGGTGGCTCATCCTATAGGACTGCGGGACTGCAGCCCTCCCACCTGTAAAATGGGTCCCCACCTGTAAGTCCCCCCACCATAGAACATATAAAAATAAAAAATATCTCCCACCGTAGAACATATAAAAATAAAAAAATAGCTCCCAGACACCGCGCATGTGTGCTTAGTTCCTGACTGCTGTGTTAAGCAGACCAGGACTCCAAGCATGCATGCGCAGGCATTTCGGAGCTCCAGACTGCTCAGTTAGGCAGTCCAGATAGGGAGGGCAGCAAACTCTGTCATTCCAAGCCAGAGATCTGGGTGGTGACGACTGCACAAACTGGAAGGTCACCAGACAGCATCGCCCACAGGCTGGACCAATAGCAGGAGATTCCAGTCTCCTCACATCTCGCGGGAGACCATGGGAGGACTGATCGGGTGGGCACATCATTGCGGTCATATCTAGAATGATCGGGTGGGCACAGGATCGAGGACATTTCTGGAAACAGTATGGAGGACTGATCAGCTGGTTCGTGCTACAAGAATGGTTACATTGGACGATGATTTTAATGATGAATGTTTGAATTTGAGGAAAATGTTTACGGCACGGGGTTACCCACTTGACATGTTGGATAAGCTGATACAGGAAATTGTAGAAAAAAGACAACACAAAGTGTATACACCACTTTTGTCACTTGACATGGAGAATGATAGTAATTTACTAACTGAGGTCAACATTAGCACTCAGACTAACGAATGCAGTGTCTTTGAGCTTGCTCATGAGTTGAGTCCACACACACTTGGTTACTGTCATCAGAATACAGGGCAGGATACATCCTTGGTCGGCGAAACATTTTTTGTGCCACCATTTGACAATGAAGTAAAATCCACATTTATCACTACTTTTAGCCAGGACAGTAGGCTATGTGTGGAGATTATACTTAAAAATTGGGAATTGTTTAAACTTTACCCGAGTATTTACAACAAAGTTGGTTGCCAACCTCGGGTTGTGTATAAGAGGGGGATGAATATAAAAAGTATTTTGGAATTTAAGAGAATACAACTGGCACATAATGTTGGAATGTATAAATGTCAGAATTGCAGTTATTGTAAACATATTGAGGAAGGTACCCATTTTTGCATTAATAGCCATACATACAAAATGGGTTTTAAATTGAATTGTAATTCTACATTCGTGATTTATTTGGCTAGATGTAAGAAATGTCCGGCCTTCTATGTCGGGAAGACCGTGAGAAGGCTGAGAGACCGTATATATGAGCATTTATACGCTATTAAGAACTTAAAGATGGAAAATGCTCTAGCTAAGCATATTGCTACGAACCCTGACCATAGTTTCAAATTTACTGCAATAGACCACACTCCAATAAATCAGAGAGGTGGCCCTAGACCATTACAACTAGAGGAAACTGAATTAATATGGCAGGTAAGATTGTATGCTTACTGCCACCCTGGTATTAATGATGCTTGTTCAATCTCTAGCCTTTTAAAATTGAAAAGTCTAAAGAGGTGACTAACATGTATCATATATTTGTATATTTGTTTTAATGTTGATATTAATGAAAGTATATCAATGTGTATATTTTTTATTATTTTTTATTTTTTACAACATATTATTACTTGTTTTTGTATATGCTTTTAATAATTGATTAATTAGTTGTAGCAGGCTTGATTACTGGTTAATGAAGTTGATTATATAAACTTGGAAGACAATTGTTATTATGTCATTTCCTCTGAAGAAGTCAGGCACTTGGCTTGACGAAAAGCGCTTAAGTAAATATATTTTCTACATTATTTGTTTGCTGGTTACGCGTTTTTTTTTTGGTTTTACTAGTTTATTTGCCATTTGGGTTCCTCATTTCTGAGCTCCAGACTGCTCAGTTAGGCAGTCCAGATAGGGAGGGCAGGAAACTCTGCCATTCCAAGCCAGAGATCTGTGCGGTGACGACTGCACAAACTGGAAGGTCACCAGACAGCATCGCCCACAGGCTGGACCAATAGCAGGAGATTCCAGTCTCCTCACATCTCGCGGGAGACCATAGGAGGACTGATCGGGTGGGCACATCATTGCGGTCATATCTAGAATGATCGGGTGGGCACAGGATCGAGGACATTTCTGGAAACAGTATGGAGGACTGATCAGGCAGGCACAGGATCCAAGCATGAAAACAGTATGGAGGACTGATCGGGCGGGCACAGGATCGCAGAGACTACTGGAAACAGGTGATCACTGCAGAAGAGTGTGTTGCAGGCTGCTCTAGAAACAGGTAGGTGGTGATCGGTGTGTATGTGTGTGTGTGTGTGTGTGTGTGTGTGTAAAATGCCCCAGTTGCTTCATGGTGGTGGGTAGAGTGTGTTGCAGGCCATTCTGGAGACAGGTAGGTGGTGATCAGTGTGTGTAAAATGCCCCAGTTGCTTCATGGTGGTGGGTAGGGAATAAGGCTTGAACTCTGGGCCCAAGTGACAAGAGCCTGAATTCTCTACCCACCACCATTTCTAAAACACTTGGAGATTTTTGCCTCATATCTGTTCTGTTCCTCATAAAATCTGTGTTTTTTTCTGTATTTTTGTTACTTAAAACAGAAAGTATTACAGTGGTGCAGTGGTAGCAGTGTTGCTTGACAACTATGGGCTGTCCGGTTTGATTCTTGTCTAGAGTGCCTTCTGTGTGGAGTCTGCATGTCCTCCCTGTGTTTTTGTGGGTTTGCTCTGGTGTCCTCAGTGGATATTGCTCCCTATTTTTTGGACTGTATTCCCCCATTATTGGCACGTCCAGGTTTTTTGTGCCAAGGTTGAGAGCTATGGTGATAACTGAACTCACTGAATATGTTTGGGGGCTATATTCCCCCATTATTGGCTTTGTTCAGGTGTTTTGCGCTATGATGTTGACAGCTATGGTGAGAACTGAATTCACTAAATGGTAACCATTTAAGTTTTAGTATTCCTTTCTTTTATAACAATAGATGATTTGGTATAGTGGTATGTTGCTGTGGCTGTTTTGCACAGGGACCTGGGTTCAATACTTGGCAGTGAAATGTATGGTGGTAACACAGCATTTTATTATAGCAACGTTCCAACATTATACAAGCAATGTTTAAAATGTGTCCCTGTTTTTTGGGCTTTTGTCCCCCCCCCAAATAAATGTTGGCTTTGTCCAGATTTCTTGTGCTGCAAAGTTCAGAGATACAGCTGAGTGTCGAGTAGATTTTACAAGGAGTTGAGAGCTGCAGGGGAACAAAAGTTCAGTGCTGCTTATGCCAAGTTTGCTTACACTGTAAATAGCACAACAGGTAGTGTACTCGCGTTTGATGCAGAAGGCTGTGGGTTCTACTCCCACAGTAGGTAGATCCATTTCTGATACTGTACTCTGTTGCAAAAGGGATGGATACTGAAGTCATCCTTGGCAAAGATACCTGGTAACTATGAACCTGTTATCAGTTTGCCATCCATTCCCTATAGCGATATTACTAGCATTATAATTTTTTTAATGCAACATAAGCAATTTATTCCTTAAGGGCAACAGGCACTTTATTTGTAGATGAAACAATGACATATAAAGTTGTTTGCCAGCAGTAACCTCTTCATTAGTTAACAGATTTCTTTAATGTGGAATTATTTAGATGACATTTACTTCTTCAGAGATCATGCATATTTACTGATACTGGTGGACTGTTGAAGTTTGAGTAGACTTTTGTGATGGAAATGTTTTGAATTGGGCAGTTTTGTCATTATTGGTGCATGCATTTTGTTTCATTGTTTACTGGAAAAATGTTCAAAACAATAAATTTAAAATGCCCTATAACAACTGTACTGTATTGTACAAGGAATATAATTTAATACAGTCAGGAAGGTGTATCAAAGAGCATGTGTATGTTTCGTGTTCAAGGGGCCTATGATTTGAAAACAGCCCAAAATTAATCTTTATCTGCAACTGGCAAAATGTATTTTCTTTGAATGTGGGTTTCAATGCTGTTTCAATGAATGTGAGTTTCAAGGGCAGAGAAGTTTTAGTGCTAAGTCTATTTTCATTGTGAGACTGCATTGCTTTGTTTAGCAGATATCTATTAGGGTTTATGCTGTAAAATATAAAATAAAACTTTCAAATGAAATCCATATCATCGCAAAAGTAAAGCAGTATGCACATTACAGTGTTTATAGCAAATGGGGCGAAATAACCAAGGAATGGGACATTGGAATGGCTGCAGGGGGGCCGCTCCATTCAACCATGATTTTGTGAGGGGGGGGAGAGCAAACTCAGACAGCCCCGGCTGAACTATACCTCTCAACTGTCCAGAATTTTGCAGAATAAATAGATTTTTGCTTCTTATTTTTGGTTTGTTCCTCATAAAATTTGTGGTTTTCTGCCAAATCATTTAGGAATGAAGTCACTAAATAATGACAGACATTGAGTTTCAGACATCATAAACTTCAGAAAAATGCATGCTAAAGCAAGACCTGTTATTCTATCAACTGTCTTAAGTTTATACAAGGGCAATTTTTAGTACTGTTTGCATGTTCTGCCAATATATTTGGCCTTGTCCAGATTTCCTGCATTAAGAGGTTGAGAGGTACGTGCAAATAAATTGCTTTATAGAATTAGGAATATCCAAACCTCTCAACTGTCCCCAATTTTAGCTCAAAATGTTGCTCTCCCCCTAATAATCCCTCTGCAAAATGGCAATTTTGGAAGAAAACGTGGAGGGTTTACAATTATAAATAACTGTAATGATCAGAGTTATAGATTACTTTTATTTCAGAAATGCATGTAGATGATCTTATTTTGTCAGCTGCTCAAGTTAACAGTACTAATTTTAAAAAGGTGTCCCCTTCTTTGACAGGTTCCCAGCTGTATTGTGTGGCAATTTTATATTTTTGCATAACATTATTTGGTCTGTTTTTTCATAAAATTGTGGTTTTCTGGCAAATTAGTAGCAAATCATTAAAGACTGAAGTTAGAAAATAATGGCAGACATTTGAGTTTCAGATTTCATACCTTCAAAAATTCATACTAATGCAAGACTTATTACTATTCTATTATCTTTCTATGTTTATAACAGCAATATTTAAACATTGTCTTTATTTTTAGGCCTGTGTCCCACTTCTATGTATGGCTTTGTCCAGATTTCTTGCTCTGAGGTTGAGAGGTATGAGTGTCAGAGCCATCACCGTCAGCCAGAGACATTTCAAACTGTGACCTACTTGTTGCACCCCACTCCCCATTGTTGTGGCTCTGGATGTGTCCAAGCAAGGGAAGGAGCAGTTATGCAGTGTAAGTGTGCAGAGTATTCCCCCATCCAAGGTAGACCACAAGTACGACCATGGCTTTTCATCTGCCCTTGATTTTGCAGAATGTTCTGGTTTTCTGTCATATTTTTATACTGTTAATTTATGCTTCTTATTATTCAGAAAATGCATGCTATTGCAGTGCCCTGTTGCTCACTATTAAAGTAGCAGTGCTTTATTGACCACCAGGTAAGCTTGTTGGAGATTGTAAGATGCAAGTAAGCTTTAATAAGCATACTGTTAAAGAATTACCAGCATTGAAATCCTTTTTATTGTTGCCATGCAGAGAATATTTACATAATTAGATAACATATAAGCCTTAGGTATTGAAATGCATATGACAGTATTTGTAATAAAGGACAGGATTACAGTATTTTCAGAAGCTCATTACATTTGTTGGAGACTTGCAGTTATCTTTGCAGGCTTTACCCGTAAACTAAACAGAATGCCAATCTATCATGTGTGGTCCATAACTTGTGCAGTAATCCTTTAAGCAATTTATCTTGAGCTTGTTTCTTGTTTGCTGTTCATTTTTTACTTTGATCACGTGTTCCCCATGAAATAAGTAGATAGCTGTTGTCAAGCAGCAGGTCTTTTTGGATAAGAAACATTTTTACAAGTGGGGGTATCATAAATATTGCTACTTTCAGCATGTTACTTGGTAATTTTATAAAGCTGAATATAAATTATAATTAGAACTGCAGTGCAATAAGAAGTGGTTTGAGCTGAGTGCTGCTTGTTTTATTTTATACTTGATTTTGACTGGCATTCCAGTAATCTATTTAAAAAGCAATTTATTTTTTCATGCCTTACAACCTTTGTGTTTTCATCTAGATATTAAGTAAGTTGTCATGTAGCCAATGCATTGAAATATTTTTTTCTTCTACACTTCATTTTGTCTTGATTGGACTCTCGTAATGACTGTTTGGTACCAAGGGCAGCATATTTAATTAAAGTTCCAGTTGTGGTTTTGAGCATAGTTCCACCCCTATCTAGTTGGTCACACCCCTTCCCATTGGCCCCACACATTCAGCTGTCTCCTGCAGCCCCCCCTTTAATTTGAAGTCACCAGCCACCACTGCCACTATTTTTAGGAAGGAGACCTATTCTGATTCCTTCCATTATTCTAGCTCCCACCCTGAGCATCAGAAAAAATCTGTTGTCAAAGGACGATTTGTTAGGGCTGGCAGAATGGCCTCTAACTATTCTGATTTTTTTGGTTGAATGTGACTTCCTGAAGAATTTGTTTTTGAAACGTGGTTACCCACAATCATTAGTTGATGACCTAGTTCGTGAGGTTACCACAAAAAGAAATTCTGGTTACTTTAAAGCCATTTTGAATGATTCCAGGGGGATGACCTTGAATCCTGTGGGAACTGGAACTAGATTGGTTGGTACTTATGAATGCTTCCCCATAGATTATTCCTTAGCTTTCATTACTCAATTTAGTAACAATGCTTATTTGTTGAGGCAGATTTTATGTAAGAATTGGTATTTAATAATATCAGATGAAAATGTGAAGCATAGATTGCCAATTAAACCGTTATTTTCAGAAGAGGGCAGAATTTGAAGTCTTACTTGGAATATAGGAAAATCAATAATTCTAGAATTAAGGGTATGTTTAAATGCGAGTCCTGCCCTTACTGTAAATTAATTGATATAGGTCTTTATTTCAACATAAAATATATAAGATTCTCCTATAATGGGAGATATAATTGTAATTCCAAAGGCATTATTTATTTGGCCAAATGTAAATACTGTCCATTTTTTTATATGGGAAAAACAGATAGGAGACTTAGAGATTGGATATATGAGCATCAATATGCAGTCTGAACGAGAAAGTTGAAAATGCCCTTGTGAAACATGTGGCCATTAATCCTGACCACAGTTTTGTTTTCTAAGTTATAGATCAGGTAGAGGCAAAAATTAGTGGAGAACCAACCTCTTTAAGGCTAGAGAATTGTGAGCTTCTATGGCAGCTTAAATTAGATTCCTTTAGATATCCAGGCATCAATGATGTATGCTCTATAGCGTGCATCTTGAAGCTAAGAACCCTAAAGAGATAATGTTCATAAAAGGAATTTTTCTGCCTTTTCTTATGGTTGACCCACTAATTAGATTCACAATTTTCATTGCATTTATTGTATTTACTGTAGTTGTATTTTTATTTATTTTTCACTATGGAAATTAATGGAGTTTCTTTGATGGGTTTTAATTAGCTAATTTTGATCACGTGACTGTGTTGGGTGGTATTTGAATGACTATTTAAATGACTGTTTTTACCATTTTTTTAAGTCTGAAGAAGTATTGACATTGTTCCATAAGAAAGTGCTTACTTCATTAAAGTAGTTGGGAGTTTCTTTAGTGTTGCCAAGTGTTCTTTTGTTTTTTTTTTTTTTATTCTTGATATCTAAGGTTGTTCTGACAATTGCACCCGGTATGCAGTGTGAAGAACTGGTTAACCATGGATCATGGTTATCAGTTTTTTGATGAGAGATGCAAATGCCAAACAGGAGAGGACACAATAGATACCAATGGGACACTGCACTGGTTACCTTAGCAACATTTGAAGAGGTATTTGCCATGTAAACTATGTGTGCTCTGTCTTTCAGCAAACTGGCTTTCCATTTTAGCACTTAAGGATCTATAAATAATATGTGATATTTTTCATAACAATTCCAGCATGATATATGGTATTGTATGCTTTGACCAAATCAAGACAAGCTATACAAAGAGTACGACCACTGTCAGCATCTTGTGTCAAGGATCTAACAGGCATGATCTCCCCTTGAGAATGCCAAGTCACTGGGGGTCAAGTCTAATGAGACCCTTGTTGTAATCATAATTAGTTAGATCAGTTATGATGCACTCAGCAGCTATACAGAGTACACTTATAAGATTATTTGGTCTGTATTTTCCAGATTCCATGGTAATACCACCCTAAGTGATGCCAGGAACTGGGTACATAGCCTGTGTCTACACTTAGATTAAAGGAGAACTTCATCAAGAGCATATTTGACACTGTTTATTAGGCACCTACATATGTTTTCTGGACCTGTGGAGGAAGCATTTGTGGTCTTTAATAACAGCTTAAGAGCATGTTCTTTAGTAATGGATTTTGGAGTGAGTGGTGTTTGAGTAGAGGTTTCAGGGGTGATGTTTTCTGTGAGCTTATTTACTACAAGTTTGTAATGCCAATAGTGTTGGAGGGTTGGAGGCAGATGCCCCTTAAGGTAACATTCAGAGCAGTGTTTAGTGTTATTTCTTTATTTTCTAACATGAATAAAGACTTGCAGTTATCCTAGAAACTAGCCTGTTCATGGGTTGCTTTAGTGTTTCCAACAGTGCTTTTCAGGTTCATGTTGATATCTTTTATACTATCCTCATTCTGAGGAGTTTTAGCCTTACTGTAGAGTTTAAGGATTGTTTCTATTGTTAAAAGATTTGTGTTGTTTGACCACTGCGGGGGTAGGGTGCTTTTAAATTTCCCATTGCATTTAGTTGTAATTGGAACTGCTAGATTTAAACATTTGTCTGAGTGGTCATATAACAACTTATCGAAGTTAGCTACTGTGTCAAGATCAATATTGGTGCTATCTTGGGTAAACTTACAGATTTCAAATGTTAGCCAATGTTAAATAAATAAATGCATTTCTTCATATAACTAAATGTATAGATTTTGCCCTCATAACATTCTTAAGTACAGAGATATTGATTACAAAAAGAGTAAATGTCACAAGCTTATGGTTGGTGTTTACAAGTCAAATCTGTGATGGGTTGGTACCCCTTTAAGTTTACTTCCTCTACCTTTCATCAAATGAGTACAGTAATTAAAGAAATAATGAACATTTGCATACAACTAAAAGATAACAAGCAGTATAACTAAATGAAAAAAAAATCCCTATGAAAGTAAGAAAGTAGTAAACAAAAAGTGCTAAATTAAGAAAAGATCTGAGAAGTAAAGGATAGTTAGGGAAAGTTGAAAGTGAGCTGGGAGTTTGGGAAGCAGAAAGACGATGGAAGTATTAAGGGGTCTTTCAAAGCATTTACATTGTGAAGAATGGAATAAATGGTTCAGGGCAGTTATTGTGAACTATATTGAAGCTTGAGTATTTTCTGCTCTCATGTAGCTCAAGTCCAGTTGTCAGTCTAAATTTTTTAACCACTTGTTCACCCAAGACTTTCAGTCAGAAACATGGTTTTAAATCAACAGTTTGTTAGCTAGGGAATACATTAGTCTTGGTAACACCAAATGATCATTGTTTGTGTCAGTTAATTTGTTAACAGAATACATCTTACCTATTATCAAAGGGTGGTGGTCCCTCTCTGGAAACAGCAGAATGAATCTGTATACTTTATCATATAAAGATGAAACTATACTGTATATCCAGTCAGATCCCTTTTCTAACTGTAGTTTTGACTTCAATTCTCAAACTACAAATCCTGTGGCACGGGTTCAAGTACTTGATAAATTCCTCAACCAGCTCTTTATGAATAAATGTAAATAGCAGATGAAATGAGTAAAAGTATTAAACTCTAGCCATTATATGACAGAAGGCACTGAAGTAGCTTGTAGATATAATAAAGAGGGATAACACTGGTCAAGGATTTAAAAGGATCAGAATGACACCAGTGAGATAATCAATGAGTTCATCATCTCAGCATTCACACATGAAAATGATGGAAGGGCACCATGTTTGGAGGACAAGATGGTAAAAGGAGAGAATTTGCTATTCATCTTACACGAGGAGAAAGCAAGGCCTTTGGGGGATACAAGACAGCATACATGCTATTCTAGCAATCCTTGCAGAACTACTCTCAGAAATGTTTAGAAGTTGTAATGGCACTGAGGAATTAACTAGAAGACTACACAATACCATTTGTTCCCTTGATCAAGAGAAGCAGGTCCCCACCAGGTAACTGCACAGAACTGCTTAGGAATGATCACCACTTAACTGCATCATAGGCTTGAAATAGCAGTGCCTAAGGACAGGATGTAATCTGCAGATAAGGTGAGGTATACCCCTTGGTGATGGGAAAAGACCAGCACTTGCTGGTGAGGTAGAAAAAATAAAATGAGAATAATAATGGAATGGCAAATAAATCACTGATTAAAAAATGTCATCCATATCACCCAAAGAAAAAAGAAAGATGGTATCCAAATCAAAACATGATGTTAACTGCAGTGGAAAACCACTGAAATGAGTACCACTGAGGAATCTAGAAGAATGGAATTCACTCATAAAAATCATGAAATGGGGAAAATAGCCTGTGATGGGTGTGGTGTGTGCAAACACCTTTTTCTATATGACTGAGATGTGGGCAACAAGAGAGAAAGACGAAGATAAAGTTTGCGGAAACATTAATGAGAAACAGTACGATTAGGGTTTGGTCAGTTGGTGGCTGAAGGACCACAGCCTTTTTGGTCACAGCCACCTTAACGATTTTTATGCGGCATTGCTTGTCTTAACTCCTGCAGGAAAGCTCCTATCAAAGAACACAAACACCTCACTATGATAACCAGATTTTAAGTGGTAAAGCCTCAGAAAAGCTATCATTCTTTCAGAAGTTCATTTCAGTCAACTGATCCTAACCAAAGGGACTTTTATCATTCTGCCTTTGTCTGTCTAAACAATGATCCTGCTAGAAGCTATGAGAAAAGATAATAAACTGCAGTGAGGATATATGTAGGTCTAGTCAAGGAACGAAAATGGCTCAGTATTGAAATGTCAACACTTGAAATACTGAGTGCCAAAAAGCCGAAAAAAATGGAGAAGAGAGAATCTCAAAAAGTACTCTTCTCCTTTAAACTTCATTTTGCAGGCCCCCTCCCATACCTCCCACCTCCTGAATTTATATATACCAGCTCTGAGACTGCCATACATTGGCGAAAAGGGAATATTCCAAGAAATGGCATCTCAGACGCAGTATATGTAAGTTTGTTCTTTTGGCCATTTAGTCTCCATATTTCAGGACTCTCTCTAGCCTGTCCCAACATTTCAAATAGTTATCAAAGAAAATAGCTGTTTAGCTCTGGTTAGGAACAGCAGACTCATTTATAATGAATTCCTTATACTTTGTTACTTGTTGATCTCAACATGCATCTAATATTTTATATTACAGCTACAAATACAGCACTTCAGGATAGAGATTAGGACACACATTGCACATTTTTAGCTTAAATGCCACTTGACTTAGCAAGACTTAAACTACAATTGAACATAGGGCAACTAACAGATGTGAACAGTGAAGTAAATGAACTGGAAACTGAGTTTTCATTTGGAAAGGAAAATGTTTTTACTAGGAAGTACATAATGTTAAAGACAGCCTTAACTTTATATATGACTTTAAGTAGAGTATCCTGGTGATTCAATATTTTTCAGAAACCATCATTTATGAATATAATGCTGAGATGTTGGCATAATGTAAGAGCTTTATTGAAGAAACTGGTGTTCATTTAAAGAGTTCACTGAAGTATGTTAATGATTAGTGAAATAATGAAACTGGAAAAATGACATTCCCCTGGATTCACTATCCTTCTGTGCAGGACTAGCTTAGTCCTGCATGGAAGTGACCGTTTAGGAGCAGGGTGGCAGCACGCCATGCATAGTAATAAAGGCGCACTGCCTGAGCTCCTAAACAGACACAGAGCATGTACAAGTGCAGGGGGTGTGTCTGAGAGCAGAGCTCTCGGAATATACACGTCTCTTCAATCAAGAACAGCAGTGTAGGAGTAAGAATGAGTGAGACTGCTCATAGGTGTTTGCATACCCCCAGCAACATCCTCCCAAGTGTACAAGAGCAATAGTTACAACATTTAAATATAAAGACTTTTTTTTATGAAACAGATCAAATTTAACCACAGTTGCATGGGTTTGCCCATCTCTTAGCTACAGTTAATTCATCTTATATGGTGCAAGAGGATAAAAAGCAAGATATATGCAAATGAAGCAGTACAGCAATAGTGTAGTGGGCAGAGCATTCACCTTATGAGCAGTCATTCCCGGTTTGATTCCCACTCCAATACAATCCCTTTTCCATGTCAAATCAATGCATGATCAATTTATTTTGTTACATAACCTACACCATAACATATATTTGTGAACTGGAGTACTGCATTAAATGCAGATGTGAGGTGTCATTGTTATAATGTTGCAAAATCCACAGATAATCACAAGTGCCCCATACAGTATATGTACACAGGAATCAGGGATACAAATGGAAGGCAAAATGTGTAATGAATGATAAATCCATACAGGAGCCAAACCCACCACCTGCCGAAGAGCCATTAGACATCACTGTCTAAATTAGTGCGGTTGTAAGCAGGTGTAAGCACTAGTAAGCAAGAGTAAGCATATTTAAGCAGTAGTAAGCAGGTTTCAGCCCGTTTGCTTGGGGGTAAGCAATACACACATAGGTTAAGCAATATTGAAGCTAACTCTCTGTAAGTATATTTAGCCAGAGGTTAGCATTGCTTACCTTCACGCAAACCCACACAAACCTGCTTACAATTGCTTAAAAGTGCCTTAAGCACTCTGTATGCATCAGCCGCTGTTCTGACCAGAAACAAAATAAACAGCCTTTGCAGGTCTTGAACCAAGGACCCTGTACACTATAGTGACAGTAGTTAACCACTAAGCCATCAGAGAAGTGCATAAGACTGAGGTATCACCAAACAGACCCTCACAACAGGAAATACAAGCTAAACATCTGAAAGGAATCTATATACAGTTTTATATTGTATAACCAACTACAGGACATAAATATATGAACTGGAGTACTGCATTAAACCCAGATGTGAGGTGTCAATGTAATAAAGTGTTGAAATCTCCTAATAAACACAACGACCCCATACAGTGTATGTGCACATGAATCATGATACCAAACACATATATAACATCTAATGAATAATAAATCAATGCCACAATGCAAATATAATGCAACATAAATATTAAGCAACACTAAGCATTGCACAGCCCAGCTTAGTAGGTGTAAGCAATGTGTAGGCCAGCAAACTCAATCTGTCCATTGTTATACCCCTTTAAGCAATGCCAACCTTAGGTAAGCATGTTTGCCCATAGCTTAGCCTTTTCAAAACCATCCAATCACAGCAAAGTGCAGGAAACTGGCCCTATTTAATCCCTACAGGCAGGAATACATCTCATAACTGGTTTTAGCTTCCCCTTGTAGGCACTATGTCTGGAATGGGAGGGGGTGTGTGCTTTCGGGTGCAACATTGGGGCATCCAGGAGTCCAGAGTCATGGCAGGACTCCTTGTGAAAGACCATGACATGAGATTTTTGCAGGAGCAGCACCAGGGTTCCCAATACAAAGTGGAAGCCTGGGACCATCTGCCCCGTGGCCTCATCAGTGCCACTGGCATACCCTGAACTGGTGAGCAGATAAGACATCACTATGCCAACCTAAAGTGGCAAAAAGGGGATCTCTTGGATCAGTGGATCCAAGAGGCTAGAAGGACAGGGGAAGTCCCAGCCATGTGTAAGTATCAGTCCACTACCTGTTTAATAATTGCCAGCTAATGTACATTATGGATAGGTATGGCTAAATATTCATATTATGTCTTTCACAGTGGCAAGTGAGCAGGCTATAAGCCAGGAAGCCCATGGATGTAGAATGGAGCATTTGCGACGCGAGGCAGGTTAGTAATACTTTTGCATATACTGTCATAGGAAATAAATCTAAAAGTAGTAGTAAGTTAATTGCCTGTAGAAAACCTGTATTGTTTAAGACATGTACTGCATACACCAAAGAATAGGGCAAGAATTGTCTCATATAGGTTGTATGTAAATAAAAGCATAATAGCCTGACAATTAAGGTCTAACTGCTGGACTGCATGTGTTCACCCTGATATCATATGGTAATGTAGAGTTGCAATCACTTAACTCATTAACTCGAGTACCTTCTCATGGCACCTCTGTGTTTAACACTGAGTGCGCCATAAGAAGATACTAATTGCAAGCTGTTACTCCCAAGTGCCTTCCACAAGCGCAAGAAACTGTAGTGCAGATTTGTAGTTGGGCTTAATGTAAAACACGCTGAAATTGCAACTGAACTTGTAATTTATCTTATGTAGTTACGATTCAGCGTGTTTTTACATTAAGGTCACATTCAATTTTTTGTAGAAAATCCACTTACAAAGTAGTTGATAAGGCAAGTGGTGGCAGCCAATCAGATTTTTGCAATCCAAGCCACCACTTGCGTTACACCTCACCTTTTTCCTGTGCTGTTTTCGGTCAAAACGTCATGTCAAAAAATCATGGCTTTGAATATATATAAAGATAACCTGGCTTATGTAAAATTAGGCCCATTTACCTCGGAAGCTTTTAAAATAACTAAAGGCTCTAAGCAAGGTTGCCCTATGTCTCCCATACTGTTTGCCCTGGTGATAGAATTATTTGCGTCTGCAATACGAAGTGATCTAAAAATAGAAAGAATTAACTTCTATAATAAATTTAATTCTAAAATCATGTTATTTGCTGACGATATATTGCTGACTTTAAAACTAAATGAAGAATCCATACAAGAATTAGAGAAACAAGTAGAAGATTTTTTTTCTATTTCAGGTCTTTGTTTCAATAAATCCAAATCAAAACACATACTTCTAAATAAAATAGATGACATACATCGGAATAAATATCAAATAATTGGAGAAAAGGTTTCTTCACTAGAATATCTAGGAATTCTTATATCTGAGAACATAGATACTACCATGACTTTAAATTATAATAAAATCCAAAATTTAATTCAAAAACAAGTTAATAGCTGGAATAAATTAATGTTAAAATTGGAAGATAGGTTACAGTTAATAAAAATGATATTACTACCACAAATAAACTATATAGCATTAGCAATCCCTATTTTACCAGATTAAAAAGTTATAAAAACAATACAGAAACATTTAATGGATTTTCTTTGGTATCCAAAAAAGAATAGAATTGCTTTCTCACATCATATTAGACCCTGGAACTGGGGAGGAATTAATTTTCCAGATATAGAAATGTATATTAAAGCTTCCATCATTAAACTTATACTAAATTGGGTAAATCCAAATTATTCATCTGCATGGAAAATTTTACATATAACTTTTTTCTTAAATGAAAACAAAATTTTAAAAAATATGGATTTGGAGAATTATAATAACATATTTTGGCATGTACTATGTAATAGCTTACAAAATAAAACAACAAAGCCCACTAATTTATCATATTTGAATAATATTTATAATCTATTTAGAAAATTTATAATTACAAATCCAGACATAAAATTATGGTTTGAACTCTTAATACCATTTAAAACATCAAAGAATTTTAAAGAAAAAATCCAAGAAAAAAATCTCATTAATTGGGAGTCCAACAATTTTATTTACTGGTTTCAATGTTTGAATAATCACAGTACTTTAACCATCCAACAAGTAATAAATGAGTTCAGTATATTTGAAATAGACAGAATAGAACTCCAAAAAATATTACAATATACAAGTGATTTATGTAGAATTATTAATGATTCAAACTTTAATACTATACCTAAATTCATAAAATATATGCAAGAATTGATTTATGGAAATCATAATAAGCTAATTTCTATATCTAAATTATACAAAATTTTAATAGTGTATAAAACCAAAATAGGTCAAAATGTTCTAAACACTTTAACAAAGGGCTTGACAATAAATCTATCACCTGAAGGTATAAATGACCTTTTGTTGTCAGTTAAGCTAACCTCAAACTTTCAGATATGGAAAATCTTCACATGGAAATTTCTACATAGAGCCTTTTGTACACCATATAAAATAGCCAAATTTGACCCTATCCAAAAGCCCATATGCTGGCGATGTACTTTAAACTGCGAGGCAGATTGGATACATATGTTTTATGATTGCATTAAAAAATTCTGGGAAGATATTAACAGATTTCTTCAAGCCATTTATAATGACAAATTTGTTCTAACAAAATCTTTAATTTTTCTGAATGTAGATGACTCAGTAACTATGAGTAAAAGTGATCAATATCTTCTATGGTCTATTCTGGCTGTAGCCAGAAAATGTATAACAAGAAAATGGAAATCCACAGTCCCTCCAAGTTATGAAGACTTCATATCTCTATTAAAGGAATCTGCACAAAAGAAATAAAAGTCAAAGAAGAAAGAATTTTTCCCAGACGTTGGACAGACAATCCTTGGAATAAAATCTTAATACTTATAGACACATTACAAAAGGATATCATTTCTTCTACATGAAATTGAATATGTCATAAACTAAGATGGACTTATGTGAATATATGCCAGTAAAGGTTATATTTGTTCTATGGGATTATTCCTCTTTTTAACTTTGTTGGTTAATCCTTTTCATTGGACCACCTGTAAATATTGTACATATTGTTATAGTTATTAACTATTTTCTTTTATTTTGAATTGTAAATTAAATTTACTGTATCATAATCTGTTTACAAACAAAAAAAAAAAAAAAAAAAAAACTATTTGAATCAAAAAAACATGGCTTTCTGTCCTAAGTGTCTCCTCCCCTTTATTTTTCTTTAAATACTTTTAGATATTTTTCTTTAAACATTGCCCAAGCCAGTTCTATGTTTGTATTATATTTTTTGTAAGGGTTTGGTTGAATCCCTACTGTCCAAAGGTTTGGCACTATTTATTTCTGAGACCATTTGATCTATGATGGTATGCTGTTGTTCCCATTGCTTGGCCTCAAATGATGCCCCTTTAGTCAAATCATACAAGGGCCTGGTTTTTTGATTGATCATGTTCTAGATCATCATTAAAGTTGCACTGGAAAAAAAATAATATATTTATGCACATAAACATAGACCCGAGTTTTTATTACACTCATAAGTAGAGAATATGTGCAAGTAAAAACAGTCAGTTATTGAATTATAAAATCAATCAAGTTATTTCATAATTTTAAGGGAAGTGGGGGGTTCAAGTTGTAATAGTTTTTCTTTGAATGCCGTGGAGGCCAGGACTCCTGAATTTCAAACTCAGAAACTGGACTGATCCTTGTATATAGCAAATGCAAGTGAAACACTTCATTTAAACAAATACAGATTACTTTCGTCTAAAATGACTTCAGCCTGTGATCGCTATCTGTTCTAACGAAGTGTTTCTTCTGCTTAAGCCTTCAATCAGCTGTTTTTATCTTTTTTTTTTTTAATTAGCAGCATTGTGTTCAGCCATGAGCAAATCAGTAAGTAAAAAAAATATTTGAAAACTTTTAGTTTTTGTTGAAATCTGCTTATAAGTTTTATACAATATGCTCCATGTCTGTTTTATTGATATCTTTGTGTGTATTATTGATGCATCATTTTACAGTTTTTATTACTTTAGGAATAATTATGTTATGCTTTTGATATTAGCTAGTTTGTTGCCATTATCAAAAAGAATACCTTGATTTGAGGTAGTTCATCATTCTGAGGTGGCATGTGGGATGGTACAACTATATTGCACAGTAATTACTTCTGTAGTATTTATATTAAAATGGTTGTTTAGTAGAATAACTCTTTTATTTCAGGTGCTTTATGAGTAATGTAGACTTAAATTATATAAGAGGTTGCAAGTCCTTGTATTTCACAAGAAAATCTGATGGGTGACTTTCTGCTTGTTACATGTTTGTACTCTTATGTATATGTAGCTTAATTTTACAGAAAAAAATTAAAATTGGGTTACAGAATAGAGTTTGCTGAAATACAGTGTCATGATTTTATGATTTGTGACATTATTGTATTGGGGTTTGTGCCTTTCAAAATGCTGGCATATATTTTGGTGCAAGGTGGGGTTTTAAAAGGGGTTACGTGAATTATAGCCTGGAGAATTGAATGTAGCAAGAATAGCAGCAAGTACTTGTGTATTTGGCTGTTTGGGTTACTTGATATAATTACATACTGACAGGCTACATATTGGGATAACTAGTATTTTTGTTAAGCAGGGGACTAGACAGGAGAAGACGCAAGAAGGAGAAATGATATGTAGTGAACTTCTGTTACTGGGTGGAAGCAAGTAATATGGTACAAACAGGGTGGAATATGCTGCAGTGATTTGAAAAATACCTTGTGACAGGAAACTGTAGTTCATAGGTCAGTAAGTGGTTGAAGAAAATGTTGCTCCATTGAGTGGAGAGATGGTGCAAGGAAGCAGAGTTTCTATTAAAAGTATACTTTTTAGGTACATAAAGCACTGGGTTTTTGATTGACACAAGTTGTTGGAGAAGGGAAGGTAATGTATATTGTGTTCTGAGGTTGACATTCAGCTCATAAAGCCATTGCTTTGTGGTAACCTTTATAATTAGTGTGCTGAAGTGAGCACTTGTATGAGGAGAGGCATTGGGAATGTTTACCGTAAATCTGAGCACATGTTGTCCTGTTCAGGGGTGGGGTTAGGTATGCTCAAGATGCCCTAATATCTTGGATAATGGTGAGGGTGCAAGCAACCCTTAAGACTGCCCCTGTAGAAGGAGGTCACCCTGTTTTTCTGAGAAGATTCTCACCAGAAGAAAACAAATGGACTCAAGTCCTGTTGGAGGAGGCTTGACAGTCTGCATGGATTAGGGCAAAAAGAATCTAGAAGAAAAAAC
>NW_025048938.1:0-53129 GCF_019279795.1 Protopterus annectens | reverse complement strand
CTTTGGCTGTGTTCTATATGAACTACAGAGTGAACTGGCACCTCACCTGTGTGCCCTGTTCAATCACAGTCTCACCTCAGCCTTTGTCCCTACCGAATGGCGCACGGCTACAATCGTCCCTCTCCACAAAGGAGGAGCAACTACAGACCCTGGGAACTATCGCCCCATTAGCATGACGAGTCTGATATGCAAAGCTATGGAACGCATCATCATGGACCTAATCAACAAGGATATAAGGAATCTCCAAACTCTGGATCACACACAATTTGGTTTTGTGAAGGGTAGATAATGCCTGCTCAACTTGTTCAACTTATTTGAGTCAGTCACCAGAGCTGTGGATGAAGGCAAGGTGGTTAATACAGCCTACCTTGATCTGGCCAAGGCCTTTGATAACATTCCCCACTCAGGAATCACAGAAAAACTCACTAAGCTAGGCATCAACCCATATATCACTAGGTGGGTTGCAAACTGGCTCACAGACAGAACCCACAGTGTGAAAGTAGCTGACTCAAAGTCAGACTGCCGACCAGTCACAAATAGAGTCCCACAGGGTTCGGTCCTGGGTCCTCTCCTGTTTGGTATCTACTTCTCTGAAGTCCAGGCCAACACGAAGAACTCTGGTTGACAAAGTTCACAGACGATTGCAAGTTGGGAGCTATTATTAACTCTCTGAGTGATGCTGACATCCTACAGAAAGGCCTCACTGAGACCAACGACTGGTGTCAGAACCATGGCCTTAAACTCAATGTCAAAACATGTGTCGTCAACCCCTTTGGGAAAAACCCGGTTCCCATGAATTACCAAACTGATGGTAGTCCACTGAACACAGAAGGCATTATAAGAGATCTGGGAACACAGGTTGACAGCAACCTCTCTTTTGACCACCACATTGCCACTGTGGTCAGAAAGTCCTTCTATGTGGCACATCTCATTACTAAGGGTTTTGCATCCAGGAAGAAAGAGGTTATTCTCTCCCTCTACTCTTCCCTCATTAGACCAGTCATTGAGTACAATGCCCCATTTGGCATGTACCTCACTAAACACCTGCAACAACTGGAGAGGCCGCAAAAGTACCTCACAAAGAGGATCCTAGGCCTTAAACATTTGTCCTATATGGAAGACTAAACAAATTCCAACTATTCTCGGTCTCATATCGCCTACTTAAGAGGTGATCTCTGCTCGACTTACAAAGCCATGACTGACCCAGCTCTGTCAGAAATGCTACATCTAAAGAAATCCCAATCCCTCTGCACCACATGCTCCAGAGACCTCAACCTCATTACCACAATCAACAGAAAGTACAGTTGTGTACACTTACCATAAATGTAGATGTTCGAGTGTATTCACTGTTGCAGTCATCACATTTTGGGTTATCTGCTTGCAGTAGTCCTCAGTCGGCCTGATTATCAAAGTCTTGGGTCTTGCGTCAGTTGCTATCTCATCTTCTTTGACATCAGGTAGTCAGGGGTATAAAGCATGCAGCCAATGCCATTACATCAGTTTTTCTTGCCCCAGATGTCAGGTGCCCCCATAATGGGAAGCAATTATATACAAGGTTTCACCTCCAACAAAAAAGCAAATACACCAAACAGCTTTAAGCAGAGTAAACAAGAATAGAGGTATAGTCAATAGAAGTCAGGGGGCTGGAGGGCGGGTAACCAGGACTGCAACAGTGAATACACTCAAACATCTACATTTATGGTAAGTGTACACAACTGTACTATGTTCTTCGTGTTTCACTGTTGCGGTCATCACATTTGGGTAGATTCCCAAAGCTAAGGATGGGAGGAGGTAATTAGATAGCATTAGGACCAGCTACAAGGCCCTGCAAGACTGCAGTGGCAAAGCCAGCTCGGGATTAAGAAAAAATTGGCAAGTGGTAATGCTTGGTGAAGGTATGTACAGAACTCCAGGTAGCAGCTTCTAGGATGTCCCTGGTAGGGACACCTCTGACAAAAGCTGTAGAGGTAGATACAGCCCTGGCTGAATGTGGTCTTATCCCCTGTGGGGTATGTTTTCCATGGCGCTTATAGCAAAAATTAATGCAATGGTCTATCCACTTAGAAATGGTCTACCCCTCTGCCCCTGCAGCAAATGCAACCAGCAGCTGTTCAGATTTCCTGAGAGGCTTAGTCCTGTCCAAGTAACATCTAAGTTGTCTGTGCACATCCAAGGAGTGCAGTATTCATTCCCCTTTGTTCTGTGGATGAGAAAAGAAGGTTGGCAAATGAATGGACTGATTAACGGCCACACTGGATACCACCTTGGGCATGAAGGATGGATTGGTCCTGAGGGACACCCTGTCAGCATGAACGATGATGAAAGGCTCCATTGCCATGAAGGCCTGTAATTCAGACACCCTTCTTGCTGAAGTGATGGCTAAAAGGAAGGCTGTTTTCTAAGAAAGGAATTTCAACTCTGCATTTGCAGCTGGCTCAAAGGGAGGTAGAGTGAGCTTTTCCAATACAAAGTTAAGGTCCCAGGCTGGAGTGGGGGCTCTCCTGGGTGGTCTTAAGTTTTTGGCCTCTCTGAGGAATTACTTCAGCAGTGGATGACAGAAGAGGGGTGGTTCTGTATTCTAATAAGCTGAAATTGCTGAGGCATGAATTTTGACGGAGGAAAAGGAAAGGCCCTTGTAAAGCATCTCAGCTAAATATTGAAGAATATGGGGTAAATTGGGTGCTGCTCTGCCCATCCCCTGAGTTTGGTGCAATGAACAGAATCTTTTCCATTTATCAGCATAGGATTTTCTAGTACTTGGCCTCCTCGCCTCCAGAATGACATCCATCACTTGCTTACTGAGGAATGGTAACGGAGGGATCAGGTAATTCGCCAGGCTGCCAGGTTCAGGGTTTGAAGCTGTGGGTGAAGAACCTGGGACAGCAGGGCAGGGGTCTGAGGCAGGTGCCATGGTACCAGCAGTGACACTGAGCAAGAGGGGGTACCAGTGTTGACATGGCCAGTCTGGTGCAATCAGTACTGTCCTTGGTTTGTCCCGTTTGATCTTTAGTAGTACCTTGGAGAGGAGAGGCAGAGGGGGAAAGGCATAAACTGATAGATTTTTCCAGGTAAAGGACACGGCATCCACTTTCCAAGCTTGTTTGTGGGGTGTCCTTGTGCAGAATTTGTCCAAGTGGTAGTTCTGGGGGGAGGCAAACAGGTCTATCTCTGGGCTTCCGCATTCGTTTCTCAACATGTTGAATATCTTTGGTTCCAGTTTCCACTCGTGTGGGTCTATGAGATTTCTGCTTAGGTCATCTGCCAGTATATTTAGCTTTCCTGGCAGGAATTAAGCCTGTAGGTGCACTTGGTATCTCAAGGCGGTGTTCCACAGAGCCATGGCTAGTCTGCAGAGAGGGTATGAATGGGCTCCCCCCTGCTTATGTACCACATAACAGTGGTGTTGTCCGTCTTTGCTAATTGTCCTGGAAGAATACGTGGTCCTTGAAGGCTATCAGAGCATTCTGTACAGCTAACATTTCTTTTTGATTGATATGCAGGTGCATTTGATTTGGGTTCCATTTGCCCTGAAAGCACTGCCCTACCAAGTGAGCCCCCCATGCATAGTCTGATGTATCTGTTTTGGTTTGGGCGGCAGGGGGTAGAGTGAATGGAAGTCCCTTGTTTTGGTGAGAGGCCTCTGCCCACCAATGGAACTTCATCTTTAGACAAGGTATGATAGGAATCACTGATTCTAGATCCTGAGAATGTTGACACCATAGGCTTTTTAGATACCATTGTAGTTTCCTCATTTGCAGTCTTGCATATGGAATTAGTAGAATGCAAGAGGCCATGAACCCCAGGGCTTGCAGTATTTTCCTTGCAGATAGCTGGGTCTTAGTGGCCAGTAGTTTGAGGTAGACTGTCAAATGAACTTGTTTCTCTGGCATGAGGTAGGCCATCAGGGAAGTTGTATTCAAGCTTGCTCCCAGGAATACAATTTGTTGGCAGGGGGCAAGATGTGATTTCTTTTCATTTATGGTGTACTCCAGACATGTTAGCAATTTCTTTACAAATGCCCGATGATTTAATAGTATGTCCTGGCTTTCTGCCTGAATTGGACAATCGTCCAGGTATGGGTATATCTGAATATTTTGTTGCCTGCAAAATGCAATGACTGGAGCTAGGCACTTTGTGAATACCCTAAGTGCAGTAGATAAGCCAAAGGGCAGTGCAGAGAACTGATAGTGCATGTAGTCTGCTCTGAAGCGTAGGTATCTTCTGCAAGATTCCCTTATTGGGATATGCAGGGTAGGCTTCCTTCAGATCTAGCGTTGCCAACCAGGCATCTTTGCCTAGCATGGGAAGCAGCTGATGAAGAGTTAGCATCTTGAATTTTGTGATTACCAAAAATGTGCTTAGGATAGACAGGTCCAGGATAGGATGCCATGAGTTGTCTTTTCTGGGTACCAGGAAAAGTCTTGAGTAGAAACCTTGTCCCTATTCTTCTTCTGGGACAGGTTGAATAGCCCTGATGCTTAAAAGAGAGAGAACTTGCTTTTGAGCCTCTGCCCACTGATTTGGGGGTAGGTCTGGACAACCGTTTGGGTTGGTAAGGAGTGGAAGTGGAATCTGTATCCTTGGGAAACTATATTTAAAACCCATTTGTCCTGGGTAATGAGTTCCCAATTTTTTGCATGCAGAGCAATCTTTCTCCTTAAAGGAACAGTCAGTTGAGCAGGGCTTGGAATGTTTAAAGTTAAGTCATTGAGACAGTTTACCATACGGGGGAGTCTTACTACTCCCTGCTTTGGAAGTGGGAGCCCCCCAATGCTTAGGCCTGTGAGTACATTGGGACTGAAGCCTGGGTGTTCTGCTGGTTCTGGGTTTGGACTGAGATGGCCTGGGAAGAGGCAGGAAAGGACCAATTCTCAGAGGGCCAATGCCTACTAAATCTGGGAGGCTGTACTTGCAGGAAATCTTTAACAGTTTCCATAGATTAGCTTTTTCCTCCATCTTTTTAAGTACTTCTCCTGCTTTGTTGCCAAACAGGCGGTCTTGGTTCAAGGGAGCATCCAGTAATTTAGCTTTAACATGATCTGGCAAAGATTGCTCCTTAAGCCGAGCATGCCTTCTAAGTACAGACCCAGTGACAGCAGCCCTGCAAGATGCCGCTAATGAATCAAAACCACATTGCAAAGTATGTTTTCCAACTTGCTCAGCAGAATGCATTAAATCCTGTAACTATTTTCAGCACAGTCAGGAATCATCATTTTCTGTTTAAGCAATCCAATAATATGCTGCTGATACTTTAACATATGAAACTGGCAGTTTAAGGCCTTAATGGCCAAGGTTGCAGAAGTGTATACCTTCTTACCCCATCTATCCAGCGCCCTGGAATCTCTATCAGAGGGGGTAGGATTGTTGGCAGTAGTAGCCTTAATGCCCTTGGGTCCCTGTGAAATAGTCTCAGGATCCGCAGTACGATTTTTAAAAAGGAACTTGTGAGAGTCAGGAACCCTGTAATATCTATCAGGTTTTCTGGGAGCAGAAGGTAAAGAGTCAGGGGCCAAGCTATATTCTGAAAAGGCATCATCAACAATGTCTAGTACAGGGGGGATAGCTAAAGGCCTGTGTTGAGGCAGGAGTAAGAAATCCCTAAGCCTCTTTTTGGAATCAGAGTAATCCTGGATTTCCCCAGAGAAAATGCTCCCTAGGAGTATGCAAGGTTTCACCAAGAGAAATCCTCTGCATCAGAATCCTCATAGGTAGATAAAGGTAAATCCTGGTCATCAGATGAAACAGAAATTTCAGAATCCTGATCAGAAGTATCATAAGCAAATTCAGTCCTAGGTCTCTTAGAGGGGGGAAGGTTGGCTTCCCTTGATTAAAGTAATAAGGTCTTCAGCCATTCTTATCCTTTGTTTTTTAGGCATAGAGACCTGACCATGCAGTCTGGGCGTGGTTCGAGTTTTAGGCCTTGAAGAAGAAGATGGCGTCGGTTTAATATGCAAGTCATTAGGCCTGAATACACCCTCAGAAGCCGGTGCCTGCACAGCAACTCCAGACCCATCCAAGGTAGAGACATCCACAGGTTCCACAGTTGAAGCATCTCGCGGCATACCGGACTCCGAATGGGTCTTAAGTAGAGGCCTGCGAATCTGAAGTAGCGGGTATCAGGGGCTGCGAAAGCGCCTCACTGAGTACCGGCAAACTGGCGGCTAGCTTAGGAGAAGCGTCGTTGGCAGCTTTGGACCTAGGCGGCTTGTCTGTCTTTATCTTTGCGTGTTTTCAGAATGTTAGTAGTCTGATGGCTTACCGAAGAAATATCTGGATAATTGAACCAAGTACCAAAATATTTATAAGCGTAAATATACCGCCAATGAATAGTTCATTGTTTAAATAAGGCACAAAACCGACAGCAAGGTACGTCATGGTCAGGGCCTAGGCAAGGAATACAGTACGAATGGAAATCTTTATGAGGTATTTGCTTTCCACAAGAAATACAATTACTGACTTTTACTGACATCGGTTTAGAGCAAGAAATTGTTTCCCCAACGGGGTACTTAGCTTTAGTTGAAGACTTCGGTTCTGAAACTCAAAAATGAAAATTTCAGGAGTCGGCCGACCGGCACTTGCGAACTGCTTCTGCTTCAGGCACCGCACGGCAAGAAAGACGGATGTAATGGCATCGGGTGCATGGTTTATACCCCTGACTACCTGACATCATGGAAGATGAGACAGCAACCAACGCAGGACCCAAGACTTTGATAATCAGGCCGACTGAGGGCTACTGCAAGCAGATAACCCAAATGAGATGACTGCAACAGTGAAACACGAAGAACATCCTATGTTAGAATTTCACAGCGAATCAGTGGCATATGGATTCTGTACTTGCACAAAACCACATTGTCAGCTTTCCAGAGTTCAGAATCCCCTCCTTTGACTTTGTGATACAGGACTCGCTAAACCTAACCCATTACAAAAAGTCAGTCATTCAGGCTTTTAGTTCAAAGCAGGAAGAACTCATTAGGATCAGAAGCAATAACTGCCTAAAATCAATAAATTCACAGTCATAAAACACTAACACAAACAACCAAAGCCAACCAACAACACATCAAGTTCAGATACCATCTAACTATGTACAAAAAAATGGGGATGGTGGATGGGAACTGTCACCAAGGCAATGTGAAATTCAAACATCTAATGTTAGTTAAAAAGGACTTGTGCAACTGTATTATGTTCATCATTCACACTGTGTCAGTGTTATATGGAGAGATTCCCAAAGCTTACCCTACCCGGGAGGAGGAAGTATAAGGATCCTGAAGAATGGTCCTCTCAAAGTCTGCTCTAGAACCTGAGAAAATCCAGTTTGTTTGTAGTGAACTGTTAAGGTATGAACATGGGACTGGGTTGCTGCTTCAAATGGTTTAGAGTCCACTCCTTTCCGATATGCCACCAAAGAGGATCAGGATCTAGCTGAACGTGCCTTAACCTTGCTTGGAATAAATGTACTATGGTGGGAATAATAAATATGCAACAGCAGAGAAGAACCAAAAAGAAATTGTTTGCTTAGAGAGAGACCGACCATTCTTACCCCAGAATAGGAAATACAGCTCATTAGTTCTCTGGAGGGGCTTAAGCACTTGTGCTGCCTGTTCACATCCAAAGTATACAGAAATCTCTTTTGTTTTTAAGGTCTGAAAAGAAAACTGGGAGACTGGTGGTTACACTCAGGGTAGATTCCGAAACATTCGACAAGAAAGAAGTTAATCCATAAAATAACCCTGTCATTGTGGAAAATCTGACTAGGATGGCCTATTTTGCAAGTTTGCACCTGAGACTCGCCTTGCAGATGTCAGAGCAATAAGTAAAACAGTTTTCCCAAGTGGTAAACTTCAAAGTCTGAAAAGCAGGCTCAAACAGGGATAAGATCACATTTTCAAGAACAAAGTTGAGATCCCAAGGAGGAAGGATTTGTTTTTGAAAGGGTCTCCAGTACAACACTCCTTTCATAAACTGTTTGACCTCAAAAAGAGATGAAAGCTGTTCCCAAAAAAAAAAAAACACAGGGCTTTGCCCCCCACATCCCCCCTACTTAAATATACCAACTCAGAGATTGCACTACAGTGCCGAAAACAGCAAAGTGACGGAAGCAGCCAAGCGACTTCTTTCCCAAAGAAAGAATTTGCTTATATGCTGCTTTGTCATTTTGCGTTTTTGACATTTGAAGTTCGACCAAGACGCATTTGACAAAATGTGTCTTCGGTCTTCTGATAGGAACCCGGCTGATCATGCGGCAAGTTCCAGGCAAAAGAGGGATGGACGGTTGAAGACAAATGAAGTACAACTACTCAGATGGAACGTTAAGGTGAGTATATAACTTCTTTATCTGAAGTAATTTACTTCATTTGGTCTTCAACCTGTGAGACAGAGTCCTCATCTGCTAAACTCCTGGGAGGCCCTCATGGAAGAATATTCCGGAGCACCACAGAGCCAAAGGATGCTCTCCTTCTGGAAGTCAAATCCAATTTGTAATTAGAAATAAATGTATGAGATGAGGACCAAGTAGCTGCAGAGCAAATGTCATCCAAAGACACTCTAGATCAGAAAGCTGCAGACGTGGCCATGGACCTAGTGGAATGAGCTTTTACCTGACCTGAAGAATACATGCCTCTGTCCTAATACACCTGCAAGATGCATGAAGAAATCCATCTAGCTATAGTGACCTTGGAAACAGGTTTCCCCAAAAAGGGTCTATAGAAGGAAACAAACCAGATTTACGGAAAATGTTTTGTCCTGTGTAAATAGAATCGTGTCCATGACATCCAACATGTGTAGCTTGTATTCCATCTTGTTCATAAAATTGGGGAAGAACACAGGTAAATTTATAGTCTGATTGATATTAACTGGTGATGCCACCTTAGGAAGAAAAGACAGATTGGTTCGAAGGGAAACTCTGTCTTTATGAAAAATCAGTGTTTGATGGACAAGGCCTGTAATTCTGAAACCCTTCTAGCAGAGGTAATAGCTACCAGAAAAGCTGTTTTCTACGTTAGAAATTTTAGATCTGCAGTTGCGGCAGGCTCGAAAGGTGGAGCGACCAGAGCTTGGAGAACCATAGTAAGGTCCCACGGGGGAACAGGATCTTTGACCGGGGGCATAGCAAAAAGGTGCCTTTGATAAAAGCTTTACACAGTCTGGAAGATGCTAAGGATGCAGAATTCTCGCCCACATGAAAATGGGAAATGGCAGCCAACTGAACTTTGACAGTAGAAGAACTAGCTGTGCTGGAAAATATCAGCTAGAATATCAAGAATAGTGGAAATAGGAGCCGTGAAAGGGTCTAAACTACTCTGAGAGGCCCAGAAGGAAAAACGTTTCCACTTGCTGCGTTAAACCTTTCTAGTTGAAGACTTATGAGCAGGTACCAAAATAGATCTAACTGAGGAGGATAGTCCGGGAGTCCCAGCAATTATGGGAACTGCAGCAGCCAAGCCACCAGCTTCAGGCTGTCCAGACTCGGATGAGACACCCCCGAGGGGTGTGAAATCAAATCCTGAATGGGATCTAAGATCCAAGGTGGAGCCAGAAGGTGAGACCAAAGGAAGGGAAACCATACCTGGTGAGGCCAGAATGGGGCAATGAGGATCACTTTGCTCTCCAGTCAACAAGCTTTCTGCAGAAACCTTGGAATGAGAGGTACCAACAGGTAAGCACACAGAAGACCGGGAGGCCAAGCATGAACTAGAGCGTCTCTGGGGGACTCCCCTTGCAGGGGGTTCAGAGTGAAAAACTTGCTGCACTTCACGTTGGAAGAAGATGCGAAGAGATCACAGCAAGGTTGACCCCACTCGCTGAAGATCTGTTCTGCTACTGACAGATTCAGAGACCACTCATAATGCATCAGAATGGTCCGACTTAGCCTGTCCACTAGGATGTTGGACCGTCCTGGAATGTGTGTTGCGATGAGAAAGTGACCGGTGGAGATCACCCATTCCCACACTCATGGCCTTCTGACAAACGTGATAAGACCTGGTCACTCCCTGTTTGTTGATGTACCAGACTACTGACATGTCTGACTGAATGGCAATCGTCCCATGAGGAAGAAAGGCATGAAGGGCCTGCAACGCTAGAAGGACCGCCCTCATCTCTTGGACACGGATATGCAGGCTGGTCTCTATGGAGGACCACAGGCCTTGGACTGTCCTGCCCGAACAATGACCCCCCCCCACCCAAGTTGGGAGGCATCCGTGGTCACTGTGGTTTGGGCCGTGGCTGGAACAAGGGGTCGTCCCTACAAAATGTCCGGAGAGCTAATCCACCATATGAGGGACAACCGACACACTCGACTTAGGTGGATAGGATAAGTTAATGGCAGTTCCAACAGGGACCACTGAACCGCTAGATTCCACTGAAGAATCCGCATGTGTAGCCGAGCACACGGAAGAAGAGTTATGGTCGCCACCATCGAGCCTAGGACCCTCAATACTGATTCTGCCATAGGGAGGTGAGAATGGTAGATCAGGGAAACATGCATCCTGAGGTTTAGAACTCTCCGAAGTCAGGAATACTTTGCACTGAAGTGTATCTATCCTGGCACCAATGTAGTCTATCACCTGTACAGGATCTAGGAGAGATTTGGATGTGTTGATTGAGATACCCAAACTCAGGGCAAGTGTCAGAAAGTAATCCCTGGTTTGGGAAAGTAGATGCCTGTGAGAAGCCAAACGTCCAGGTACGGAAAGACCTGAATCCCCTGAAGCCTCAGGTGAGCCGCTACAACTGCCATTACTTTGGTAAAACACCCTGGGGGCTGTGTTGAGACCAAAGGGTAGGGCTCAAAATTGGTAATGACCGACTCCTAGCCGGAAGCGAAGGAGCCTCCTGGAGCTTCTGTGCATTTTTATGTGATAGTAAGCATCCTGGAGGTCTAACAAGCACATCCAGTCGCTCTCTTGCTGGTATGGCATGATGGACTGTAGCGTGACCATCTGGAACTTCTCTTTGGCAACAGACAAGTTCAGGGTAGAGAGGTCCAGAATGGGCCTTAAGTCCCCCGTTTTCTTTGGCATCAAAAAGAACCTGGAGTAGAAGCCCGATCCGGACTGATCTGGGGGGGGTGGTTTTGATGGCTCATTTTACCAACAGCTTGGAAATTTCCTGTGCTGCTGCCTCCCTTCGCATGGGTGGAACATCCGGGAGGTGTCTGGCAGATATGTGGTAACCAAGAAGGAGATAGAATATCCTCAGGATATGATTTGACGCACTCAGCAGTCCATTGTTATGGACTCCTGTACCGCTGGGTGCAAGGACAATCGTCCCCAGACTGCCTCCAGAGTAGAGCAGTCAGGCACCCCCCTCAGGGTTGCTGCCTGGATCTGTCTGTGAACAGTTCTCGAGATCTGAAGTTCCACGGACCTGCCTCTGGGCCTGCGTCAATTCTGTCCCCCTCTGCCTCTAGGGGAAGAGCAGAGTGTCCTGGGAATACCGAGATTTCTGGAACCACATCTTCTTTTGCCCCCTCTGGTTCCGAGAAAAGGACCTTTGAGGGTTAGAGAAGCGGATTCCGACGGCAGACAGCGTCTTCCCATTCTTCTCACTCTGGACTAGTCTCTCCTTGACGGTCTTACTGAGGAGTGTAGAGCCGTCATAAGGGGCATTTGCAAAACACGCCTTAAAGGGTTCGGAAAATTTACAACCTGAGCCAGGCATTATGCCTCATGGACATGGTGGACCCAGCCACCCTAGCCACTCCTTCCATAACATGGGAGAGGAGTCGCATGGACATATTTGATACCGCTTTGAGAGTGACCATTCTCGCAGAGAACGAAGCCTTGTCCTCCTGCGACATGGACTTGGGGGGAAACTCCTCCAGCTCCTTTACTAGGTCGCATTGGAGTCTAGTAACACGGGCCCAGTAATTCAGCACCCTGATCAAAAAGATAGCTGAAGCATACACCCGCTTCTTTAGGCAGTCCATCATCTGTGACTCCCAGTCAGGAGGGTGGACCGAGGAACTCTCCTGAGCAAGTTCCTTCTTAGTGGCTGCTGCTACCACCATGGCATCCACACGGGAGCCCTTATTCCAGGATGGCCTGTCAATGGGGGGGCTTAAAATTTTATCAGGTCGCTTGGGGATAGGCTCCATGGTGTCCGGTTCCTTCCACACCAGTGAGGTGACCAAATACACTAAAGGATCCACGGGAGGGACACCCAGGAAGTAGACGGGCCCATGAAAAAAGCCTCCAGGAACACAGACTCATCAGAAGAAGGCTTGGGGGCAGACCAACCTCCCCGGTGGTGCAGGATCTTCATGATGTCTCCAAAGGAGACATCCTCGGGAGGTAATCTTGGGGAACCCTCTCCGTCATCTAAATCTGTGTCCTCAGTGAGGGACTCAGGGAAGTCCAAGTGCCTCCTCTTGCACGTATGCTTGCAAGGCACATCTCTGGTGGGGCTCTCCGGGGGGGGGGGGGCGCTCGCAAGCCATCTGTTCCTCGGGGGGAACCATTTGGGGCTCTTTGAGCAAAGGCTGTCCCTCTGGTAAGACAATGGGGACCGTAGACAGAGCCAAGGCGGTCTGGGAAGAGTCCGAGGGAGCAGTCAGGGGTCTTGATCTGATGGAGAGGACCCTTTCTACCACATCGAATGCTGAAGGAGAGCAGACCTCCTGGGAAGCTAATAAGGAGGCCAGGCTCCCCGGGTCCGACTCCAGAATCAGAGCTGGGCCTGAGGTGGATGGAGCTCTGAGGAATGGGACCTGGCCTGACAAAGTCAGAGCCGATGGAAAAGGTTCCACTCCCTCGGATCCAACACCCAAGCTCTGGGCTCAGAGAGCGGCTCGGATCCGAAACACTCTAGGCAGCTGTCGGTGTCGAGGAAACAAGTACCGTCGGTGCCGATCCCCTCACCAAGGCCAACCTCGGATCAGAGTACTCCGAAGCCAAAGGTCGGATTGGAAAAGGAGAAACAGGTTGAAAGAAAGGAAGCAAGCTCCCCCACCAGAAGGAGGGGGGGCTGGCAAGACTCCCATCTGGATCAGTGTCCGTAGAAAGTGCCTCATCATCTTATCCATATCCATATTCAATAAGGAAAGTACAGTTGTGTACACTTACCATAAATGTAGATGTTCGAGTGTATTCACTGTTGCAGTCATTACATCTGGGTTATCTGCTTGCAGGTAGCCCTCAGTCAGCCTGATTAATCAAGTCTTGGGTCCTGCATCGGTTGCTGTCCCTTCTTCCAGGACGTCAGATTGTCAGGGGTATAAAACATGCAGCCAATGCCATTACATTAGTTTTTCTTGCCCCAGATGTCAGGCGCCCCCCTACTGGGAAGCAATTAAATATAAAAGTACAAAGATATACCTCCAACAAAAAAGCAAATACAGCAAAAAGGCTTTTAAGCATAGTAAAGGAAAGTAGAGGTATAGCCAAAAGAAGTTAGGGGGCTGGAGGAAGGGTAACCAGGACTGCAACAGTGAATACACTCGAACATCTACATTTATGGTAAGTGTACACAACTGTACTATGTTCTTCGTGTTTCACTGTTGCAGTCATTACATTTGGGTAGATTCCCAAAGCTATGGTTGGGAGGAAGAATTCAGACAGCATTAGGGCCAGCTATAAGGCCCTGCAAGACTGCAGTGGCAAAGCCAGCTCTGGATTTTGAGAAAATTGGCAAATGATAATGCTTGGTGAAAGTATGTACAGAACTCCAGGTAGCAGCTTCTAGGATGTCCCTGGTAGGGACGCCTTTGAGAAAGGCTGTACAGGTAGATGCAGCTCTGGTGGAATGAGGTCTGATCCCCTGGGGAATAGGTTTTCCATGGTGCTTATAGCAGAAATGAATGCAATGGCCTATCCATTTAGAAATGGTTTGCTATGAAATAGCCTTCCCCTCTGCCCCTGTAGCAAATGCCACCAGCAGTTGTTCAGATTTCCTTTGAGGTCTAGTCCTGTCCAAGTAGGATCCAAGTTGTCTGTGCACATCTAAGGAATGCAGTATCCGTTCCCCTTTATTCTGTGGATTGGGAAGGAAGATTGGCAAATGAATGGACTGATTAAGACCACAATGGATACCACCTTGGGCATGAAGAATGGATTGGTTCTGAGGGACACCCTGTTCGCATGAAAAATGGTGAAAGGCTCCACTGCCATAAGGGCCTGTAATTCAGATACCCTTCTAGCCGAAGTGATTGCTAAAAGGAAAGCTGTTTTCCAAGAAAGAAATTTTAAGTCTGCAGTAGCAGCTGGCTCGAAAGGAGGTAGAGTGAGTTTCTCCAAGACAAAGTTAAGTTCCCAGGCTGGGGTTGAAGCTCTCCTGGGTGGTCTCAAATTTTTGGCCCCTCTGAGGAACTGCTTGAGCAGTGGATGAGAGAACAGGAGAGGTTCTGTGTTACAATGAGCTAAAATGGCTGAGGCGTGGATTTTAATGGAGGAAAAGGGCAGGCCCTTGTGAAGCATCTCAGTTAAGTATTGTAAAATCTGAGGTAAATTGGGCGCTGCTGTGCTCATCCCTTGAGATTGGTTCCAGGCACAGAATCTTTTCCATTCTTCAGCATAAGATTTTCTAGTACTAGGCCTCCTTGCCTCTAAAATGATATCCATCACAGGTTTGCTGAGGGATGGTAAAGGAGAGATTAAGTAATTAGCCAGGCTGCAAGGTTCAATGTTGGAAGCTGAGGGTGCAGAATCTGGTTCTCCTGCTGAGACAGCAGGGAAGGAGTCTGAGGCAGGTGCCATGGAGATAACCATGACACACTGCGCAGGAGGGGGAACCAATGTTGGTGTGGCCAGTCTGGAGCAATCAAAATCATCCTTGGTTTGTCCTGTTGGATTTTTAGTAGTACTTTGCAGAGCAGAGGCAGAGGGGGGAAGGCATAGACTTGATAGGTTTTCCAGCTGAAGGACAAAGCATCCACTTTCCAGGCTTGTTTGTGGGGAGCCCTTGTGCAAAATTTGACCAACTGGTAGTTCTGGGGAAAGGCAAACAGGTCTATATCTGGGCTCCCCCATTTGCTTGTCAATATGTTGAAAATCCTTGGCTTCAGTTTCCACTTGTGTGGGTCATTGAGGTTTCTGCTTAGCCCAAATGTCAGTGTATTTAATTTTACTGGCAGGAATTGAGCTTGTAGGTGCACTTGGTAGCTAAAGGCTGTGTTCCACAATGTCATGGCTAGTCTGTAGAGGGGGTAAGAATGTGTACCCCCCTGTCGGTTTATGTACCACATAACAGTGGTGTTGTTTGTCTTTACCATTAGTTGTCCAGGAAGAATGCGGTCCTTGAAGGCTGTCAGAGCACTCTGTACAGCAAACATTTCTTTTTGATTGATATGCAGGTGCATTTGACTTGGGTTCCATTTGCCCTGAATGCACTTCCCTGCCAGGTGAGACCCCCTGCATAGTCTGATGCGTCTGTTAGTGTTTGGGCGGTAGAGGGTAGCATGAAAGGTAATCCCTTGTTTTGGTGAGAGGCCTCTGCCCACCAAAAGAACTCTAGGCACCGGCAAGGTATGATAGGATTCATTGTTTCTAGGTCTTGAGAATGTTGACACCATAGGCTTTTTAGATACCACTGTAGTTTTCTCATATGCAGTCTTGCATTTGGAATTAGAAGAATGCAGGAGGTCATGAACCCTAAAGGCTTGCAGTGTTTGTCTTGCAGATAGCAGGGTTTTTGTGGCTACTTGTTTGAAGTAGGTTGTCAAATTAATTGGTGTGAGGTAAGCCATCTGGGAAGTTGTATTCAAGCTTGCTCCCAGGAATATAATTTGTTGACAGGGTACCAGGTGTGATTTCTTTTCGTTTATGGTGTACTCCAGACAAGTTAGAACCCTTTGTACAAAGGCCAGATGATTCAAAAGTATGTCCTGGCTTTCTGCCTGAATTAGACAATCGTCCAGGTATGAGTATATTTGAATATTTCTTTGCCTGCAAAGTGCAATAACTGGAGCTAGACACTTTGTGAATACTCTGGGCGCAATAGAGAAGTCAAAGGGCAGTGCAGAGAACTGATAGTGCGTGTTGCCTGCTTTGAAGCGTAGGTATCTTCTGCAAGATTCCCTGATTGGGATGTGCAGGTATGCTTCTTTTAAATCTAGAGCTGCCAACCAGGCATCTTTGCCTAACATAGGAAGTAATTGAAGAGTCAGAATCTTGAATTTTGGAATCTCCAAAAAGGTGTTTAGAGTAGATAGGTCTTGGATAGGACGCCATGAGTCGTCTTTTCTGGGTACCAGGAAAAGTCCTGAGTAGAAACCTTGTCGCTTTTCCTCTTCTGGTACCAGATGAATAGCCCCCATGCTTAAGAGAGAAAGTACTTGTTTTTTGGCCTCTGCTTGGTGTTGGCAACGTGTGAAAGTGAAATCTGTATCCCTGGGTCACTATATTTAAAACCCATTTGTCCTGGGTAATGAGTTCCCAATTCTTTGCATGAAGAGCAATCGTTCCCCCCAAAGGGGCAGTCAGTTGATAAGTGCTTGGAAATTTTAAAAGGAAGTCATTGAGACAGTTTACCATAGGGGGAGTCTTATTACTCCCCGATTTGGAAGTGGAGGCCCCCCATTGCTTAGTTCTGTGTGTCCCCTGGGACTGAAACCTGAGGTTTTTGTTGTGTCTGGGTTTGGCTTGAGAAGACCTGGAAGGGGCTGGAAAGGACATATTCTTAGAGGGCCAGTGCCTACTAAATCTAGGAGGCTGAACTTGTAAAAAATCTTTAACAGTTTGTATAGATTTAGATTTATCTTCCATCTTTTTAAGAACTTCCTCAGCCTTGTTGCCAAACATGTGGTCCTGATTTAAAGGAGCATCCAACAATTTAGCTTTAACACAAGGCAAAGATTGCTCCTTAAGCCAAGCATGCCTTCTGAGCACAGACCCAGTAACAGCAGCCCTGCAAGAGGCCTCTAATGAATCAAAACCACAGTGCAAAGTATGTTTTCCAACATGTTCAGCAGAATGCATTAAATCCTGTAATTCTTTATTTTCCACACAGTCAGGAATCAACATCCTTTTCTGTTTAAGCAGTCCAATAACATATTGCTGACACTTTAACATATGAAACTGGCAGTTTAAAGCCCTAATGGTTAAGGTTGCAGAAGTGTAAACCTTCTTACCCCATTTATCCAGTGCCCTGGAGTCTCTATCAGAAAGGATAGGATTTTTAGCAGTAATGCCCTTGGGCCCCTGTGAAATAGTCTCTGGATCGGCAATATGATTTTTAAAAAGGAACTTGTGGGACTCAGGGACCCTGTAGTATCTGTCAGGTTTTCTGGGAGCAGGAGGCAGGGAATCAGGGGCCAAACTAGATTCCGAAAAACTATCATCAACAATGTCTAGTACAGGAGGAATAGCTAAAGGCCTATGCTGAGGTAGGAGAAGGAAATCCCTAAAGCCTCTTTTCTGAATCAGAAAAATCCTGGCTTTCCCAGTGGAAATGCTCCCTTAGAGTATGTAAGGTTTCCCCAAAAGAAAAATCCTCAGGAGGGGAAGCAGAGGGAATGGAGTCCTCTGCATCAGAATCTTCATAGTAGATAAGGGCAAATCCAGATCATCAGAAGAATCAGAAAAATCAGAATCCTGATCAGAAGATTCATAATCAACTTCAGTCCTAGGCCTACCCCTGATTAGAGTTATTAGATCTTCAGCCATTCTTATTTGTTTTTTAGGCATAGAGGCCTGAGCAAGTGGCCTGGGCATCGGTTTTTTAGGCATGGATCGAGATTTAGGCCTAAGTAAAGAAGGAGGCGCCGGTTTAATATGCAAGTCCGAAGGCCTGAATACACCCTCAGAAGCCGGTGCCTGCACAGCGGCTCCAGACCCATCCAAGGTAGAGACATCCGCGGGTTCCATAGTTGGAAGCATCTCGCGGCATACCAGACTCCAAATGGGTCTCAGTAGAGGCCTGCGAATCAGAAGTAGTGGGTATCAGGGGCTGCGAACGCACCTCACTGAGTACCGGCGAACTGGCGACTGGCTTAGAAGAAGCGTCGTCTGCAGTTTTGGACCTCGGCGGCCTGTCTTTATATTTGCGTATTTTCGGAATCCCGGTAGACGGATGGCTAACAGACGACATTTCTGGATAATTAAACAGAGAACCGAAATTTTTAGAGGCGAAAATATACCGATGGATAGTGCGCTGATTAAATAAAGCACAAAACCGACAGCAAGGTACATTGTGGTCAGGGCCTAGGCAAGGAATACAGTACGAATGAAAATCTTTATGAGGTATTTGCTTTCCACAAGTAATGCAATTATTAACCTTTACTGACATCAGTAAGGAGCAAGAAAATATTTCCCCAATGGGGTACTTAGCTTTAGTTGAAGACTTTGGTTCTGAAATTCGAAAACGAACATTTCAAGAGTCATCCGACCAGCATTTGCGAACTGCTTCTGCTTCGGGCACGGCAAGAAAGACTGATGTAATGGCGTCGGCTGCAAGTTTACCCCTGACAACCTGACGTCATGGAAGAAGGGACAGCAACTGACGCAGGACCCAAGACTGTTAATCAGGCTGACTGAGGGCTACCTGCAAGCAGACAACTCAAATGTAATGACTGCAACAGTGAAACACGAAAAAAGTACAGTTTTGTACCTACCATAAATGTAGATGTCCGAACTGGATAGCATCTGCAGTCATAACAACTGGGTTGTCCTGTCGTCAGGCAGCCCTTCAGTCGGCCGGATTCCAAAGTCCGGGTCCGGCTGATGTCGCACTTCACCCGACGTCATCTCTGTTGGTCTTCGGGTATAAAGGCATCAGCCGCCATTTTCCTCAGTGTTTCTTGCCCCAGATGCCAGTAGCCCTCTTGGAGGCTAAAATTTGGATAGATGCCAATGTTTCCAAAAAGATAGAGGTAAACACAAAAATAAGCATGTATGTACATATATACAAACAAATACACCATAAAAGACTCCCCCCCACCAGCTAGCTATTAGGAGGGTAAAACCCTAGGAGTACCACAGAGGGAAGGAGGGAGGTAATCCTGACTGCAGATGCTATCCAGTTCGGACATCTACATTTATGGTAGGTACAAAACTGTACTATGTCCTTCATGGATGCATCTGCAGTCATAACAACTGGGTAGAATACCATAGCCAACTAGGGAGGAGGATAAAACTAGATTATGGTGTGTTTAGGATCCCTTGCAGTACAGCAGTGGCAAACCCTGCTCGGGATCTGGAATATAGAGGTAAGTTATAATGCTTGGCAAATGTATGCACGGAGGTCCAAGTAGCCTCAATAATGTCTTTGGTTGCCACTCCTCGTAAGAAGGCTGTGGTAGTGGCTGTTGCCCTTGTAGAATGAGGTCTTATGTTCTGTGGAATTGGTTTTCCATGGAAGCAGTAACAGAATCGTATGCAATTTCCTATCCATTTGGAGATTGTCTGTTTGGAAATAGCTTTTCCTTCCCTTCCTGTTGCATAGGCTACAAAAGTTGGTCAGTCTTTCTGCTATGTTTTGTTCTGTCCAAGTAGTAGCGTAGCTGTCTATGTACATCCAAGGTATGCAGTATTCTTTCCCCTCTGTTTTGTGGGTTGGGAAAGAAGGTAGGTAGGTGGATTGCCTGGTTTAAAGACACTCTGGATACCACCTTAGGCATAAATGTAGGATTAGTCCTCATGGACACTCTATCTTGGTGGAAGATTAGGAAGGGTTGCACTGCCATTAAGGCCTGTAGCTCTGAAACCCTCCTTGCTGAAGTAATTGCCAGTAGGAAAGCAGTTTTCCATGACAGGTGTTGTAGGTCTGCTGTTGCTGCTGGTTCAAAGGGTGATCGTGTCAACTTTTCTAGCACAAAGTTTAAGTCCCAAGCTGGCAAAGGTGGTTTCCTTGGAGGTTTTACATTCTTGATTCCTCTGAGGAACTGCCTGAGCAAAGGGTGTGAAAAAACAGGTGGATCAAAGCTGTATTCTGCTGAAATAGCTGATGCATGTATCTTGATGGAGGAGTAGGACAAGCCTGAATGAAGAAGTTCGCCAGATACTCTAGAATGTTAGGCATATCTATGTTTGACACATCTTTTCCTCTTTCAGTACTCCAAATGACAAACCTTTTCCATTTTCCAGCATAGTTGCTTCTTGTTGAAGGTCTGCGTGCTTCAAGAATAATGTCTTTAACTCTTTGAGAAAGTTCTGGGTTAGCTGTTGCTATGTGATGTTCCATGCAGTCAGTTGCAACGTTTTAGGTTTGGATGTATGATGCTGTAGTTGTTCTGAGTTAGCATGAAAGGCATCACGGGTATTGGCCACATATTGTTCTGAGACATGTTCCTCAGCAGTGGGTACCAGTGTTGTCTTGGCCAGTTTGGAGCTATCAGGATTATCCTTGGACGTTCTTCCTTGATTTTTAGTAATATAATACTTTGTATCAAGGGAAGAGGTGGGAATGCATATGCTGTCAGGCCTTTCCAGCTGAAGGAGAGCGAATCCACTTTCCATGCCAGTGGGTGTAATGTCCTTGTGCAGAATTTTTGAGCTGGTGATTGAGAGGTGATGCAAATAGATCTATCTGAGGCATTCCCCATTTCTTTGAGATGGTCTTGAAAATGTCCGGTGCAGTTTCCATTCGTGGGCATCCGATGTGGTTCTGCTTAATATGTCTGCTAGAATATTTTCTTTTTTCCGGTACAAACATTGCCTGTAACTGGATGTTGTAGCTGAGTGCCAGGTTCCACAGCTCCAAAGTCATTCTGCATAGGGGTATGAATGAGTGCCTCCCTGCTTGTTGATGTACCACATGACTGTGGTGTTGTCTGTCCTTATCATCAACTGGCCCTCTTTGAGAAATGGTCTGAACCTTTGGATTGCCAGTTTTACTGCCAGCATTTCTTTTAGGTTGATGTGCAGGTGAAGTTGATCCTGTGTCCACAATCTTTGCATTTGTCCAGCATGTGGGCCCCCATCCTAGGTCTGAAGCGTCTGTTGTGATGGTCTGGCTTGCTTGACATCTGCGAAAGGGTAGGCCTGGGTTTGTCTGGCATGCCTGAGCCCACCATAGGAACTCCTGTTTTAAGCATGGAATTAGTGGGATTTCTGTTTCTAGGCTGTGACTGTGTTGGGACCATAAATTCTTTAGGTACCACTGTAGTTTTCTCATATGTAGTCTGGCAAGTGGGACCAGGATTATGCATGATGCCATGAAGCCCAAGGCCTGCAGTACTTTTCTTGCTGTTAACTTGTTCAGCTTTGTTAGTGCCAAGAAGTAAAGAGGAGTTCTTTTGTTTTCTGCAGTTAGGAATGCCATTTGTTTTACTGTGTCCAATTCCCAAGAATGTCCTTGTTTGGGATGGTATCAGCCTTGACTTTTGTAGATTGACTGTGTATCCCAGTGCTTGTAGCAAGTAGATGACCCTTTGTAAATCTGTTGTCAGCTTGCTTTTGTTGTCCCCTTGTAGCAGGCAGTCGTCCAGGTATGGGTAAATTTGTATTCCTGTAGTCTGCAATGGGCAATTACTGATGCCAGGCATTTTGTGAATACTCTGAAGCAGTAGATAAGCCAAAGGGCAATGCTGAGAATTGATAGTGCTCTGATCCTGCAAGAAATCTGGGGTATCTTCTGCAGATTGGTCGAATGGGGACGTGCAGGTATGCCTCCTTGAGATCTAGAGTTACCAGCCAACACTCCTTGCCCAGCATGGGAAGAAGTTGCTGTAGGGTCAGCATTTTGAATTTTGGGACAATGATGTATGTATTTAAGGTGGACAGGTCGAGAATTGGTCTCCAACTTTTTCCTTTCTTGGAACTAGGAATAGTCTTGAGTAGAACCCTTTTTCTTGCTCTGCAGTTGGCACTTTTCCACAGCTTTCATGTTTGCTAACTGCATTATCTGTTGTAGAGCCTCTGTTTTTGATTTGGAGGTAGATTTGGCATTCCTCTTTTGATTGGTAAAGTGTGGGAGTGGGAACCGTACCCTTGTTCTATGGTTCGTAAAATCCACTTGTCTTTTGTTATATAGTTCCTGTTTTTTTAAAATAAGGTTAACTTTCCGCCTAGAGGAGCTGCTATTTGTTCCCTGGTAGGCGGATTTAGGATTAAGTCACTGTGGTTGTGTTGATGTAGTGGCAGTGGTTGTGTCTGTGCCTCTGTTGTTACCTTGCCACTGTCGTCCTCTGTAGGCACCTCCTCTGGATTGGTTTCTGCCTCTGGAACGTCTGTTTCTGCCCTTTGAGATCTTGTGGAGTCAGGAAAGGACCAATTTTTGGCAGGCCAGTTCCTGCTAAACCTTGGGGGTTGAACCTGCAAGAAATCTTTAACCGTTTGAACGGATTTTGCCTTTTCTTCCATTTTCTTCATAACCTGTTGGGCAGGTGTACCAAACAAACTTGTCTTATCCATAGGAGCATCTAGTAACTTTGCTTTAACATGATCCGTAAAGCTTGCTCCTTTAGCCATGCATGCCTTCTTATCACTGTGCCAGTCATGGCTGATCTAAATGAAGCCTCCAGTGCATCATAGCCACATTTTAAGGAATGGTTACTAACCTGTTGTATGTTATTTACCATTTCTAATACATATTTCTTATCAAGAGATTCATCAGTGGTTAGCTTTTTAGTTAACTGATCAAGCATAAACTCTTGGTATTGTATCATGTGAAACTGACAGTTTAAAGCTCTAGCTGAGAGAGTAGCTGAAGTGTAGACCTTTTTGCCCGAGCTGTGTAATGGCGTTGCTTCCCTTTGAGAAGGAATAGCGTTTTAGCTATGGTCGCTACTGCCTTGGGAGCCTTGGATATAGTTTCGGCGTCTGCAAGAGGGGCCTTGTAAAGGTGGTGATGAGTGTCTGGCACCCTGTAAAATCTGTCTGGTTTGGCAGGGGCTGGAGGTAAAGAATCTGGAGCGGAGCAGACATCATTGAAAGCATCATCCACCACAGAGAGAACAGGAGGTATAGCTAAGGGCCTGTGTTGTGGAAGGTGCAGAAAAGTCCTAAGTCTTTTCTGGAGTCTGAAAAATCCTGTTGCTGCCATTGGAACTGCTCTCATGGCATGTAAGGTTTCCCCAAAGGAAAATTCTTCTGGTGGGAAGCAGCTGGAATGGATTCTTCAGCATCAGAGTCTTCAAAATTAGAGAAAGGAGCCTCTGGCTGATCAGTTATGTCTGATTCATCGGCTGAATCATCAGATGACACTGGCTCAGGGGGCTCTGCCCTAGGTCTCTTCTCTGGGGCTGAGAGGCCCTGTCTGGGTGAGATTGAGATCCTCTAATTAATGAAATTAAATCTTCTGCCAGAGTAAGCATTTGAGAACTAGAGGAGGGCCTGGTTGACGGGGTTTAACAGGCACTGATTTAGTAGTCTTGGCTGCTTTAGCCCTGGCGAAGGCCTTAATGGACATGGCTGCTGGAGGCCTAGCAGCAGCACGTGCTGGGGTAGAGACATCCAAGGAATGGTGTCTGATAAGTCAGAGGCAACCACCGTGGTATAATTTCTGAGGCTGATTCAAGAATGGTAGCAGGGGCCTCAGTTGTAGAGATAGATTCAGCTGTACTTTGATCAGTTTTCTCGGTTTCGCCGAAACCGAGACACTCGATTTGCTTAACCATGGTTTCAGCGAAACCGCGGACATGATGTCGGTCTTTATCTTTGCGTTTTGGCAGATTGGGTAGTCGGAGGATCCGGCGGCATAATGTACGCAAAATCAGAACCAAAAGCTGTTCAGCAAACTCCGACCGGCGCTCGTCGGTTGAAAGAAGCACAGGCGAACAGGCTGCTACGTCGTGGGCTGGGCCTAAACAAGGCAGACAGTAAGAGTGGAAATCTTTATGAGGTATTTGTTTCCCACAGGTTAAACAATTATTAACTTTTTCTGACATCGGCTGAGGCAAGAAAGAGTCCCCAACGGGGTACTTAGCTTTAAAAGTCTTCGAAGTAGTATTCGGTAGAAGTAATCTCTGGATCCGACCGACCGGCACTTGCGAACAGCTTCTGCTTCGCCCACGCGGCAAGAAAGACTGAGGAAAATGGCGTCGGCTGATGCCTTTATACCCGAAGACCAACAGAGATGACATCGGGTGAAGTGCGACATCAGCCGAAGCCGGACCCGGACTTTGGAATCCGGCTGACTGAAGGGCTGCCTGACGACAGGACAACCCAGTTGTTATGACTGCAGATGCATCCATGAAGGACATCATCGAGTTGACTGTGACGAGGCCACGGACTCCAACCTGGCAGGCCGGGGAACCGAGGCCTAAGAGACTGGACGTGCCTTCTCCAGCTCCGGGGAGAACCTCGGAGATCGGAGCCGATGGGAGTCACTGGTCCGTGCTGACCTGCTTGGAGAAATGAGGTCCGGGGACCTCTTCCTCTTTTCCCTAGTCTTCAACTCTCTCTCCCTTTCTCTACCTCTCTTCTGCTCTGCTGCCACAGGCTTAGATGCAGCCTGGGAGGGAGGACAGGCCAGAGGAAAGCAGGAGGGAGAGGTATTCACAGCAACCGCTGTGACTGAAGCTGAAGACGAAGGAAAAAGTCGGTAGGAGGAAGAAGACCTTTGAGGGCCAACTTGGCCTTCCTATCCTTTAAAGCTCAGGGGTTGAACCCCGCACAAATGGAGCAATCCACACTAAGGTGGGCCACACCCAAGCACAACACAAATACAGTGTGGCCATCTGCTGGGGAGAGCTTATTGCCACACACACTGCAGCGCTTAAACACAAGCTTTTCAGCCATCCTAAGTGAAGAAAGAAAGCCTTAGAAAAAAAGACAGGCAAATACTTTCTTGAACTTAAACACACACACACACACACACACACACACACACACACACACACACACACACACACACACACACACACACACACCCCCACTCAACACACTAGTCTATAGACAACACTGAAGAGGGGGCACCACAGAACAAACTATCTACCTAACCAGACTAACACTCGACGCCAAAGCAATGGAAGGGGAGAAGGGGTACCTAAACTAATCTAAACTGACAAAAAAAAAAGTGAACGTTTTCTACTTACAGTAGTTAAATAACCCACTGCTAGCTGGAGCTCAATAGACATGATGGATAAGCAAATCGCAGCAAATGAGATCTGGGGATGGAAGGTAGTGGAGGTGTATTATGGGTAAGGGGAGGAGTCTGGAGCTCGGAGCTGATGCTAGTAATATTGGCCGGCTCAGATCCGTATTCCCACAGGTTGAAGACCAAATGAAGTAAACTACTTCCATTGCATAAAGGTACATTCCAGTCCCAGGGAAAGAAATTAGAAGTTATGTACCTACCATAACGTTCCATGTTAGTTGTCTTCTCTCGCCTTCTTTCTTGCTGGATGGGTTCGGAGCCGATCCTCGGCTCCGACTCGGCACTTGCTTTAGCTTAGGAACTCCTTTTACCAGCTCGAGGCAACCCTATATCCCATGATGCAAGGCGGAACTACCTCAGATCTCGTTTGGTAGCTAACCTACCCTGCTAAAGACTATCCTAACATAATTAGGAACACAAGTTCCTAATAGAAGTCCTCATATGAAGGCTCCGGAGGAAACAACCTAATAGGAACTCTTCAAGATCTGTCCAGGCCAGGGGGAAGGAGGGAGGGACGAAGAAAGAAGCAGAGAAGACAACTAACATGGAGCGTTATGGTAGGTACATAACTTCTAAATGTTAAGTTGTCAATCTCGCCTTCATTCTTGCTGGATGGGACCGCGTCCCTAGCACCTGTATCCCGGGTGGCTCAATGGAACAGACTCTTGAGAACTGTGGAACCAAAACTGGCCCTATCTCTGGAGGCCAAGTCCAACTTGTAATGAGAGACAAAGGTATGGGCGAGCCCAAGTAGCTGCTGCACAAATGGTATCGATGGGTAGTCTATCCTGAAAAGCTGCAGAAGTGGATAGACTCCTGGTTGAGTGTGCTTTTGGCTTAGAAGATAGCTGTTTGCCTCTGAGAGAGTACACATAGGAAATAGTGGAAGTCAACCATCTGGATAAGGTCACTTTAGATACTGGAAGACCTATCCTGTTTTCTGCATAGGAGACAAATAATTGGTCCGATTTTCTGAATTGTTTAGTTCTATGCAAATAGTACCTGAGCTGACGATGGACATCCAAAAATGCAGTTTCTGTTCAGCTCTGTCGAATAGTTTGGGAAAAAGACTGGTAGGTCTATAGATTGGTTAATGTTGGTTTGAGATACGACTTTGGGGAGAAAGGAAGGGTTAGTTCTTAATGATACCCTGTCCTTATGAAAACCAAATAAGGAACGAATGCAGAGAGCTTGAATCTGAAACCCTTCTTGCAGAAGTGACAGCCAGTAAAATATAGTTTTCCAGGTCAATAACTTCAAAGAACATGAAGCAGACGGTTCGAAGGGAGGTAGTATCAAGGATGCCAACATTAAGTTTAGATCCCATTGCGGAGGAGGATGCTTTATAGGTGGTTTTAGGAGGAAAACTCCTCTCAGAAAGGCCTTGCATAACCTATGAGACATAATGTTATTGTCATGCAAGCCAACATGATACTTGGAAATAGCAGCCAGTTGTACTTTGACTGTAGATGACGAGGATCCTGAATGAAAAACCTCCGCCAGGAAATCTAAAACCGAATGTACAGGAGCAGTAAAGGGGTCAATATTTCTGGAATTTGCCCAAATAGAAAACGTTGCCACTTGCTAGCATAAACAGTCCTAGTGGGCGACATCAAGGAGACACTAAAATGTCTCTGACTGAGTCCGAAATCATCGGTAGCCTGGCTAGGGTAGGAAGTGGAGCAACCAAGCAGTGAGGTTGAGAGAATGAATGGCCCGGTGCTGCTGACCCGATTGGTGGATCAAGAGATCCGGAACTGGGTCCAGATGCCAGGGCTGCACCAGAAGGTGACGATGCAGACGGAAACCAAATTTGTCGAGGCCAATATGGGGCAATGAGGATCAACTTGGCTCTCAAAGCGGTGGCTTTCTGAATGACTTGTGGAATCAAGGAAAGGAGGAAAAGCGTGCAGAAGTCCCCGGGCCAATCCTGGGTTAGAGAGTCTCTCAGGGGTTGGCCTGGAAGGGGAAAGAGAGTGAAGAAATCGGGGCACTTGTTGTTTTGAGGAGTAGCAAAAAGATCGCAACAAGGAGTGCCCCACTTCAGAAAAATCTGATCCACTACAGATTGATTGAGAGACCACTCGTGAGGCATCAGAATGGATCTGCTCAGCCTGTCCGCTAATAGGTTGGACCTGCCGGGGATGTGCGTTGCTATCAGAAACCGCTGAGAAGAGATCGCCCATTGCCAAAGTCTGAGAGCTTCTCGACATAACGGATATGTGGTCACAGACGTTTGATTTCATGGGTGCCGCTGAGGTTTATTTGTGGTTATTTGTGGCTGCAGGATATGGAGGCTAATTCTGAGAGACTTCAAGAAATGATACGTAGATGGTTTTTAGCTAGGCGTCGATAGTTTGCCCTCATGTCTCATCATATTGATTGAATGATGACTTGTTTTTGGATAATACAAAACTAGGATATTTGTCCCAGAGAGATAGCGAGCAGGACATCAGTATGAGCTGCCATGATATATATTAACATCTAGCGACTCGTATTTTCTAGTTATCTCAGACAAGTTCAAGGGAACTGTTAAGCAATGTGAGGCATGATTTTTTGCTTTTGTACATATGTATTTTTTGCTTTTGTATATATGCATTTTTTTCACTTTCATATCATTTACATTGGCATATATAATTTATATCATAGAGAGAAGAGTTCTCGGTAAGGCTCTCTGGAGAAAACAAACAGTTTTATGCATTGTGATTTATGATCTGTTTGCATTTTTATGTTAGTTTGCGTTTTATGCTTAGGACAGTTTTGACATCATTTTTTGGTATCATGTCCTACTTATGTCTGTTGTTTTATGTCATATCTATATCTTAGCTGCTTTTAAGATGCTGAACTGTGTAATAGATGGTTCAAGTATTTCAGATAAGATTGCTTAATTGTTTAATTAGTTGCACATTTTATTGGAGAGGTGTGTCTGTTTTAGAGTGTATAAGCACTGCATTTTAGATTATTTTGTGTAAAGGATCTGAAGAAGCGTGTTTCACACGCGAAAGCGCTTGTCCCATTAAAGATTACTTTGTTTTATCCATTTATTGTGGTGGTCCGTTCCAGTTTGTCTTCAGTATATTTGGATTTGGTTTTTGGAGCAGACCTTTGGGCGACAGCGTCTCCTTGTTGTTATATATAACGGATAGGACCTGGTCCCGCCCTGTTTGTTGATGTACCAGACTACGGACATGTTGTCCGTTTGTACTGCAATAGTCCCCGTGGGAAGAAAGTCGTTGAGGGCTTGCAACGTTAAAAGCACTGCTCTCATCTCCAGGACATTTATGTGCAGATGGTATTCTATGGGTTGCCACGTCCCGTGGACCATCCTGCCCTGATAATGTCCCCCCCACCCGATCAGAGAGGCATCCGTAGTGACTGTGGCAACTGGAGGAGGGGGAATAAAGGGTCGGCCCTGATGAAGAAGAGGGGAAGACATCCACCAGTTCAGATGAGCTCGGCACGACTGTGTTACCAAGATTTCGTGCCTCATCGGGAGACTGTGGTACGACCACTGCGTGAATAGCATCCACTGCAGAAGATGCATGTGGAAGCGAGCCAGTGGTAGAAGAACAATGGCTGCAGCCATAAGACCTAAAACCTTCAGTATAAATCTGGCTTTGATCTTGTTGCTTTGCAATAGAAGCGAGCAATTTTGGATGTCCAGAATTCTTTGATCTGTTAGTCTGGCTAACATTTTGACGGTGTTTAATGACAGGCCTATAAAGGTGATAGATTGGCAAGGCAGCAGAGAAGATTTTTCGAAATTTACTGAAATTCCCAAACTCCTGCAAAGCTGTAGAGTGTAGTCTCTGGACTGAAGAAGCTGACACTTGGTGGTGGCGGAGAGGAGCCAGTCGTCCAAATAGGGAAACACCTGGAATCCTCGGCGTCTCAGATGAGCTGTGACCACTGCCATGCATTTGGTAAACACTCTGGGGGCTGAAGTGAGGCCAAAGGGCAGTGCTCTGAATTGGTAATGACTGGTCCCTAGCCAAGCGGAGAAACCTTCTGGAGCGTCTGTGAATCTTTATGTGATAGTACGCATCCTGAAGGTCTATAGAGCACATCCAGTTGTCCTTGCCCAGAAAGGGCAGAATGGACTGAAGCGTGACCATCCGAATCTTGCCTTCTTGACAAATCTGTTTAGATTGCTCAGGTCTAATATTGGTCTCCAATCTCCCGTCCTTTTGGGGACCAAAAAGAATCTCAGTAGACGCGGATCCTACCTGGTCTGCCGGCACAGTCTGGACGGCTCTTTTTTCTAGGAGCTTTGAAACCTCCTGTTCTGCCAAATCCCTTTGACCGGGTGAGATGTCTGGAAGGGATTGTAGAGGTACGGAAACCTTCAAGGGATTTTGTAACCCTCGGATATGATCGACTGTACCCACATCTCTTGAGATAGGGATTGCCAGGCTACTGGGTACAGCGAAATCCTTCCCGACTGCCTCCAAGGGTGGACAGTCGGGCAACACCTCAGGGGTGCTGAAAGGGCTTCTCAGGAAGAGACTCCCTGTTGCCCTGGTTCTGAGGACCCCCCCTGCCTCTAGGGCGGCGTCTATTATTGTTACCCCCTCTGCCTCTGGGGGTAAACTGACCACGTGTGTCCGGTGTAGCTCCTTGGGCTTTACGGAACCACATCTTCCCCCCCTTCTGACCCTTGGGGTATGGTCTAGAAGGAGTGGAAAACTGGACTCCAACGGCAGAAAGAGTTTTACCGTCCTGCTCACACCTGGTCAAGGTATCCTTCACCTGAGGTCCGAACAAAGCCGAACCATCAAAGGGGGTATTAGTGAAGGACGCCTTAAAGGGGTCCAAATTACAAAGCCGCATCCAGGCTTGGCGTCTAAGAGCAACTCCTGTGCCTGCGGCCCTGCTCGCTCCATCGGCCGCATAGGATATGAACCGCATGGAGGAGTTAGATATGGAATTCAGGATTGCAAACTGCGAGGCAATCTTTTCCTGAGCCCCAGCAGCAGAAGGATCCTGGACTACTTCACCCAGTTCCTTGAGAACATCTCGTTGAAGCCTGGTGAAGTGACAAAGATAATTCAGCAAACGCACAGCAAAGGTCGCTGAAGAAAACATCCGCTTTCCATACCTGTCCATGGTCCTAGAATCCTTGTTAGGAGGATGGACAGGTACTGAAGGATCCGCCAGTTCCTTCTTAGTGGCCGCCACCACCATAGCATCCACAGAGACACCCTTGGAAAGGAACTGTTTGTCCGAAGGGCGTGATGAATTTGGATGGTCTCCTGGGGACAGGTTCCACAGAATCTGGAGCCACGCCTTCGAGCCACTACCTGCATCAGTGGGTCGAAGGCGGAGACACCCAGGAGGTGGAGGGTCGGGATCCAAAGCCTCCAGGTATACCAACTCATCCTCGGAGGGGTCAATGGAGGCCAATTCCCCTCTGTTTGAGGGAGCTCAAGGATGTCTGAAAAGGAGACATCCTCAGAGGATCGTGGGGAACCCTCCGACTCATCTAAGTCGGTATCAGATGTAGTAGACTCAGGGAGTCTGTGTGTTTCCTCTTACCGTCCTCTTCCGAGGGGTTCCCTGCAGGATCAGGAGAAACCTCGGAAGAGGAGGAAATTCCCAATGGGGAAACCTGGGCGATGGATCCCTGGGCCTGAGAGCAAGAGGCTGGCAAGAGGCATCTGCAGGCACTGATGAGGGAGGAGCTAGAGGGATGGACCGTTGACCAGGCTCAGAGGCCAGGACACTCCTCATCACCTCAAAGGCTCCCTCCCGGGATACCGGAATATCCCGCTCGAGGAAACAGGAATGCCCGGCTCCACTGAGAGGGAAGGCTCGAGGCGATGTCGGCGCCGAGCTTACCAAAGCGAAGCCCGAGAGGGAGAGCGGGTCGGACAAGGGTCCGATGCCACTAGCCCCGAGCCGACAAGGAAACCCGACGACCGGATCCCTCCAAGGAAGGTCTCAAGGAGGAGATCGGAGCCGAGGATGACGGAGCCGAAGGATGTATCGGCTCGCACGAAACAGTCGCTGTCCCGAAGCTCCGCCCGAGCTGCGATGTGGAGTCGGAGGAGGAAGTTCAAGGGTGAGGCTATGGCAAGTCTGATGAGACGGGCTATGGAGCATTTGGGCCAGTGCCTGAGACTTCAACAGCCTGCTTACCACCCTCTCCAAGTCGTGGTCAGACAGCCTGGAAGATCTCGAAGATCGGCTCCGATGGTTCCGCTCTGACAAAAGAGGAGCCCCCGCGCCCGCGTGGATACTCAGTAACGAAGGGGACCGAGATCTCTTCCGGGACGGAGCCATCGGAGCCGAAGTCCCCTGAACTCCAGATGGAGCCGAAGGTTTCTCAGCTCCAATGCTGGATAAAGTGTCGGCTCCAGCCGGAGCCGACAAGGCTACAGTAGATAAGGTATCGGAGCCAGCCGGCACCGAACCCACTACCTTCGAGGCAGATACATCGGTTCCAGCCGGAGCCGATCTCGGCTCCGACGGAGCCGGAGCCACCGGAGGAGGCTTGGATACTGAAGCCTGAGCCTTCGGTGGCTTAGAAGGTTTCCCAGACCCTGCCTTGAGGAGAACCTTCTGGCTTAAGTAAGCCACGGAGGATAAGTTTGTTCCTCCTTTCCTGCAGGACTCTCTGGCTAAAGGAGTGACACAAAGCACAGGAGTCCTGCAGGTGCAAAGGCCCCAGGCAATAAACACAAGAAGTGTGACCGTCTGTCAGAGACATTTTCTGACAGCACGAGTCACACTTCTTGAAGCCTGAGACCTTGCCTTCCCTAGACATATCCTAGGTGGAAGAAACACAGGCAAACCCCAACAAACACACAAATTAATCCCCTACACACAACACATAGGAAGGGATTAACAACTGGGGTTTAAGGCCTAGCTAAAAGTTTTACACTAAGGTTTAAAAAGGAGTTATAAAAGTTTGAAAAACAAGGGAATAGGGTGGGCTGTATTCACTACAGACTACACTATGACTAAAAAGGGGAAATAAAAATACTAACTAAGCTTCTCTTTCTTTGACAAGAAATTCACTTACCTCTGCTGGTAAAGGAGACCTCTTTCTCTAAGCGGCAAACGAGATCTGAGGTAGTTCCGCCTTGCATCATGGGATATAGGGTTGCCTCGAGCTGGTAAAAGGAGTTCCTAAGCTAAAGCAAGTGCCGAGTCGGAGCCGAGGATCGGCTCCGAACCCATCCAGCAAGAATGAAGGCGAGATTGACAACTTAACATATGCTTCTGTCCCCCAAGCATGACTGCAAGGATGTCTCTATCACAATTTTTCTAATTGTTAGTTTTGAAAGGAGACTAAACACTATTTGAAGTTTTTTCCACATATGGTCCAAATCCAGGCAGACTTCTATCCTGAATTTCCACTCATGGGGGTCCATCCAGGATCTGCTCTCTGTCTGCCACTATTTTTTTTTCTTTGACAATGTAGAAGGTCTGCAGAATCAGAGAATACTGTACAACCAGCTCCCAGGCCATCACTGCCAAGCAACAAAGAGGATATGACCTTGTACTCCCTTATTTGTTCAGGTATCACATGGCTGTAGTTTTGTCTTTGACCAATAAAAGGGGACCTGGAAACCCTAAGTGGTTAAGAACTTTTAAGGTCTGAATCACTGCTAGCATTTCCTTGATATTTATGCTTTTTGTAGGATCTGAAGGAACCCTTTTGCCTAGTACTTTAAGTCCCCTGGACAAGACTCCCCCTGCAAAACATGACAAATCCACAGAACTGGGGTATAGAGTAGGTCTGGGTTAAAAAAGACATCTGATCTCTCCACCACTAACTCTCTTTCACAAAATCCAGAACTGGTACTTACAACCCCAATGTATGCAACTGCTCGGTCAAACAGTTTTTTTTTCTTTAAGTATCAGTGAATCTGTGGAATCTGTACCACATCCTTGTTTCTTCATTTTAAATAACACTATCTTGTTAATATATCTTTAACATCCTCATCATTTAATTACGTAATTTTATCTTATTTTAGATATTCCTATCTGATTCCGTCCTACTAACAACTTTCCTTCTAGTATAGCAATATTTACTCAATCACTCTTACATTTATCTTTTAAAACATTCCACCATTCTTCCCATGTTCTGTATAAAAAAAAAAAAAAAAAAAAAGATTATTTAATTTATCATTCCATAACTGCATAGTAAATGCTTTCATTTTGAAATTCATATTACCTTGATAGCAAACCTTTAAATCCCTTTCCTCTCTATTATGTCAGCCTGCCCACATAACAGTATGATCAGCAAGCCTTACCTCTGTTTCTATCGCCCTTTCATGCCCATTCAGAAAATAATTAATCAATTTCCTCTCACATACATACATTTTTTTTTCTGTCTACTTCTAACACAATAGTTCACCTTCATTATTTTTTCCATAACATCTTTTTTTTACCTGGCCTTAGAGTTTAAGATTCCTGTCAATATTATACCCATTTGAACTACCACAAAAGGTTTTAAACACTCAAACAAGTACAAGTTCATGCTCTATATTTATGAAAGCATAAATTGTCATTAAATGCACAAGGCCTTCATGTTTTCTTGTAGCTAATAATCATTTTTCTACTTTAGCCATCAACACATCACATACCTCTATATCATTACTTTTTATTAAGAATTCCTTAGCATTCTTCATACCATAACATTTTCCTCGCATCCTTTTAATTGCTCTCCCTGCGTCACATTTAAACACCTTTTATAAACAAAACATTTTTTCTACCATCTGACACACAACAAACCTTATTCAATCTCCATTTACAGGATTCATATTTACTAAAAGAATGTTCATATTTAACTATTCCTTTTTCACATTCTACTAAGAATACAGATTATTTTGTTCTTTCTGCATATTATCAACACTTCCTTCCTTTCATCTTCAGAATCAATTACTGCATAACTGATTTTGTTTGTATGCACAATATTTCTTTCTGATAGTCCTATTTGCTCTATAACATCCTTAATACTACAGTTCACTTCTTCATCTGGTATTTTATATACAAGACCTGACAGTTCTCTACTCCTGTAGTGTTATTTTGTTTGTTCAATAATACAGTTTTGTTCTATAGAGTAATATTTACAGAAATGTAAAATGCTGACTTCATACAAAATGCTTTGCACTACTTTACTGTATGGCCCTCCTTCCACAGTGTGAAAAGCATCTTTTTTGTATACTCATTTACCAGATATATAAAACCTCAATTATAACACAATTTTGATTATGTCTTTCACTTTACTGTGTATGGAAAACATACCAACTCTGAAACTGAAGCAACTCTCTAGGATGGCTAGCACAATCCAAATGTGCACCTTGCAAAACTACTGAGAGCAAGCTAAGCATCAAGCAGCTAAGTTACACTGCTCACTTGACAAAACCTTCAGAGTGGTTAGACAGGCTAGACTACACAAACGCTCTACTACCTGAAGTGTGCTGCTGGTTGGCTTGCCAAAGCAAAGATTGCCCTATACAAGTACACAAACCTCTTCCAGGACTCTGTCTGGTATATCAAAATGGATTATGCATAGTAAACTTGTCCCCCAGCAGATTAATGTAACACCACTTGTATTCAATCCATCAGTCAACCCTCCTACATTTGGAAAGCTCTAAAGCTGAACTACAGCATACATGGAACCAGGTAAAAGTACAGTTGTGTAAGCTAAATTTACCTTAACAGTAGATGTTCAAATGATCATTATTGCATTAGCCTTAGCTATATAGGTTATGTCCCTGGACATAACAGCTGGCCAGCTTCCTAAGCTTCAGGGCATCTTTCATGTGCCCAAACTGTCAGGAAGCTCAAGCTGAGCTGACTAAAACACAGGTTTGGATTCCAAGCCCTTCAGATCTTTCCTACCAACAGAGACAGGGAGTCTGAGCCATGAAACAACAAAGCTAGGAACAAAAAAAAAATGTCCACACCCTGGCATAAAAAGCACACTAAAAACAAAGGGGATGGAGGGAGGGAACAGCTACTGCAGCAGTGATCATTTGAAAATCTACTGTTATGGTAAGTTTAACTTACACTAACTATACTATGTTAATCACTGATTATCACTACTGCAGTGGCCTTCCTACTGTATATGGGTAGATTACCTTAGACAACTACATTTCAGAGGTGAAGGAGAAGAGTTCAGGAGTCCCTCGAAAATGGTCCTACCAAAGCTTGACCTGGACCAAGAGAAGAAATCAAGCTTATAATGCTTTTACAACAGTATGTACAGAGGACCAATTGGCAGCTTCTAAAATATTTCTAGAATCCAACCCTTTCCAAAAAGACAGATCATATAAAGTCAAGGCCCTAGTAGAGTAGCCCCAGACCCTGCCTAGAATAGTTTTGTTATGTTGAGTATAATAAAAAGGTAATAGCCTTTGGCAACTATTTGGAAATACTCTGTTTTGACACATGTTGTCCCTTCTTACCTTCACATGAAATGAACAAGTAAGCCAAAGATCCAAAGGATTTACTTCTGTCAATGCAGTACCAGAGTTGTCTGTGGACATCCAATCTATGGAATATCCTTTCTACCTTATTTTTAAGTTCAGGAAAGAAAATGGGGTGCTAAGTAGTTTGGCTTTAAGTAAACTCCGATACCACTTTAAGAATAAAAGGCGGATTAGTTCTCAAGGAAACACTGTTTCTAAGGAAAATGAGATAACGTTGATTCACCAGAAGAACTTGCAACTCAGACACTATTCCTACAGAGGTCAGGGCAATCTGTAAAATTGTTTTCCATGATAACCTCAAGTCAGCCAGATTAGCTGGTTCAAATGGAGAAAGTGTTAGCTTCTCTAACACAAAATTAAGATCCCATGGAGGGGCCATTGGCTTTCTCAGAGGATTCTTATGCAAAACTCCTTTCAAGAACACTCTGACATGATGACTGTTGAAAGAGGAAAAGACATATGCAGACATGCTGAAATGTCCGATAAATTAACCATGATAGAGGAATAAGGAAGGCCATAGGATAGTAACTCTCACAAATATTAAAGAATGAGAGAACAACTAGCCCTGAATGGGTGCTGGTTAAGTTGTTGGCAAGAACTAGAAAACCTTTTCCATTTGCTAATATATGATTTTCTAGTAGCAACCACCCCACCTAAGTATTCTTCTTCTTCTTCTTTCATCATTATATATTCTATATCACATATGTAAGCATTGTATAACTTTGTAGATATTTGCATTGCATTTTCTTTGATTTTAATGATTGTAGCATTGCTACACATTTTTGTAATTTTTTTCTTTATAGCAGAGCTTTTCTCCTCGGGTCTCCACTGAAAATGGGCCCCCAGCCTAGTGGACCAACCCGGTTAACAAAAGACAAATAAATAAATAAACCTTTCTTGCTTCCATTAGTACATGATGCATGTTCTCAGTAAACAGGTGCATCAAAGGAATCAAAAGACCTCCATCATCTATGCAGTCAAATGAAGATGACTGATGTTGGAGTGCATCAAACACCCTGATTCTTCTGTGAGTTACAAACTATCAGTAAGGGGTGTGTGTGAGACACAAAGAAAGAGAGAGAGAGAGATGCCCTAGTTAGGGATGGCAGGTTAACTTGTTCAGGTTCAAACTCTGTACCTTAGTTACAGGAAACAAAAGCCTAAAACCTCTACACCACCTACCAGACTACTCCAAGTTTCAGTGCATTTTCAAGGAACTGTGAGCTTCAAGTGAAGAGAAATTTACTGCTGCTCATGTCAAGCCTGTTTTCAATGTGCACCTGATTTGTTTAGCAAAGGGTCATCACAATTTGTGCCATATAATTTAAAAGCAGTGACAGTAGCACAACAGACAGTATACTTGCTTTTGATGCAGGAGGCTGTGGGTTCTACTCCGACCCCATGTAGGTAGATTGCCAATACTGTGTTGTACTTTAAGGTGGATTGGGGTTGCTGCATTCCTGAGTTTGTCCTCCTTTGAATGAGATGCCTAGTAACAATGAACCTGTTGTCAATTTGCCATCCATTCCCTATTGCAATATTACCAGCTTACCATTTTTTAATGCAACATAGGTAATTTATTCTTCAAGGACAGCAAGCACTGAATTTGTAGATGAAACACTGAAATATAAAGTTGTTTGCTAGTAGCAACCTCCTCATTAGTTACAGATCTCTTTAATATGGAATTACTCAGATGACTTTTATTCCTGCAGAGATTGTACACATTGTCTACTACAAGTTGTTTGTAAGGACAGAAGTCTGAGTAGCCTTTTATGCATGGAATATAACTGAATACAATCAGGACAGTGAATCAAAGAACATGTTGCATGTATGCATGGACCTAAAAGTATGTGCAAAGGGCCTATGGTTTGAAAACAGCCCAAAGGTAAACAAACTGCTGCTCGCCAGATGCATTTTCCTTGAATGTGGGTTTCAATACCAATTCACTAAATGTGAGTTTCAAGGACAGAGAAGTTTACTGTTAATGCCAAGTCTGTTCACTGTAAGACTTGTTTTGGTTAGCAAATATCTACCAGTGGCTGTGCTATAAAAATTAAAATAAAAGCTTTAAATAAATCCTAATATCTGTAATCATTGTAGAAGAAAGCAAAATGCATACGGACAGGTTTGGATGCAGTTTATGGTAACTGGTGAGAAATAGCCATGTAACGGGACAATGGAATAGCTTGCAGGGGGCACTGATGTGTGTGTGTGTGTCTGTGTGTGTGGAGGGCAAGCCCTGATCCACTACCCTATCTGGAGCCCCACTGGAAAATGACCCAGCGCTGCTCCCACTGAAAACACTGGTACAGTCTAGCAATAGTATCAGAGAAAAAGAACCCCCCCCCACACACTGGGAGAATGAGAATCTGAGCTCTACTCAGTCAGCTCAGAATCTGAATCAGAAATCTGATGAAAAAAAAAACCCTGCACCTTCCTGTTCAGATTCAGAATCTTGAATCTCCTCAGGAAAACAGGAATCCCTCTTTCCTTTACTAGAAATTAGTTTACAAGAAGGATCAATAGCTTGAATCCCTGAGCCAGACCCAGTAAATTACTCCTATACAAAGGAAATTGAGGAGGAGTAATACATGCTTGGTTTTCCATTTCTTTTTGACAGGAAAAATTAGGCCATCTGGGTTACTAATGGCAACAGCAGCTTCCCCAGGGATGGGCAAAATATTCTGACACAACAATGAAACCTTCCTTGTTCCCTGTCCTAGGACAAACAAGAGTGGCTCTCTCTCTCTTGCCCAATGAGGGGACTCCAACAGCCACAGCGGACATGGCTAACCCCCAGTCCCTAGTGGCTATAGATGCTACACCAGAGGGATCCGGGGTATAAGATACAACAAATGGCCACAGCAGAGTCATCCACCTATGATTGAGGCAAATTGCTAACCTACTGTAGAAGCAAAGGCTGTTTGCCTTTTTTTGGCTGGAAGAAGGACCCACTGTGGGACCAATAGTCTATTCCATGTTTGGGCTAAACGTAGAGTCTCCTTCCCAGGGAAGACAAGCAATAACTGCTGATAAACACTACTAGTCCATAAACATTACTTTCTGCCTGAAAAACACAGTAAAAAGCATTTTAAAACACTATGCCAACCCAACAAAAAGTACAGTTTTGTACCTACCATAAATGTAGATGTCCGAACTGGATAGCATCTGCAGTCATAACAAATGGGTTGTCCTGTCGTCAGGCAGCCCTTCGGTCGGCCGGATTCCAAAGTCCGGGTCCGGCTTCGGCTGATGTCGCGCTTCACCCGACGTCATCTCTGCTGGTCTTCGGGTATAAAGGCATCAGCTGACGCCATTTTCCTCAGTGTTTCTTGCCCCAGATGCCAATTGCCCTCTTGGAAAGCTAAATTTTGGATAAATGCCCATGTTTCCAAAATAGTAGAAGGCAAACACAAAAAATAAACATGTATGTACATATATACAAACAAATACACCATAAGAGACCCCCCCCCAGCTAGCTATTAGGAGGGTAAATACCTAGGAGTACCGCAGAGGGAAGGAGGGAGGGTAATCCTGACTGCAGATGCTATCCAGTTCGGACATCTACATTTATGGTAGGTACAAAACTGTACTATGTCCTTCATGGATGCATCTGCAGTCATAACAAATGGGTAGAATACCATAGCCAAACTAGGGGAGGAAGAATAATAATTATGGTGTAGTCAGGATCCCTTGCAGTACAGCAGTGGCAAACCCTGCTCGGGATCTAGAATATAGAGGTAAATTATAATGCTTGGCAAATGTATGCACGGAGGTCCAAGTAGCCGCCTCAATAATGTCCTTGGTTGCCACTCCTCTTAAGAAAGCTGTGGTAGTGGCTGTAGCCCTTGTAGAATGAGGTCTTATGTTCTGTGGAATTGGTTTTCCATGGTAGGAGTAACAGAATCTTATGCAATTTCCTATCCATTTGGAGATTGTCTGTTTGGAAATTGCTTTTCCTTCCCTTCCTGTTGCATAGGCTACAAAGAGCTGGTCAGTTTTTCTGTTACCTTTGGTTCTGTCCAGGTAGTAGCGTAACTGTCTATGTACATCCAAGGTATGCATTATTCTTTCGCCTCTGTTTTGTGGATTGGGAAAGAAGGTAGGTAGGTGGATTGCCTGGTTTAAAGACACTCTGGATACCACCTTAGGCATAAATGTAGGATTAGTTCTCATGGATACCCTATCTTGATGGAAGATTAGGAAGGGTTGCACTGCCATTAAGGCCTGTAGTTCAAACCCTCCTTGCTGAAGTAATAGCCAGCAGGAAAGCAGTTTTCCATGACAGGTGTTGTAGATCTGCTGTTGCTGCTGGTTCAAACGGAGGGAGTGTCAACTTTTCTAGTACAAAATTCAAGTCCCATGCTGGTAATGGTGGTTTCCTAGGAGGTTTTACATTCTTGATCCCTCTGAGAAACTGCCTGAGTAGAGGATGTGAAAAGACAGGAGGATCAAAGCTGTATTCTGCTGAAATAGCTGATGCATGTATCTTGATGGAGGAATAGGACAGGCCTGTATGTAGAAGCTCTGCCAAGTACTCCAGAATGTTAGCAATATCTATGTTCGACACATCTTTTCCTCTTTCAGTACTCCAAATGACGAACCTTTTCCATTTTCCTGCATAGTTCCTTCTTGTTGAAGGTCTGCGGGCTTCAAGGATAATGTCTTTAACCCTTTGTGAAAGGTCTGGGTTAGTTACTGCTATGTGATGTTCCAGGCAGTCAGTTGCAAGGTTTTAGGTTTGGATGTATGATGTTGTAGTTGTTCTGAGTTAACATCAGAGGCATCAGGGTATTGACCACATTTTCTCCGAGACATGCTCCTCAGCAATGGGTACCAGTGTTGTCTTGGCCAGTTCGAGCTATCAGGATTATCCTTGGGCGTTCCTCTTTGATTTTCAGTAGTACCTTGTGCATCAAGGGAAGAGGTGGGAATGCATATGCTGTCAGGCCTTTCCAGCTGAAGGATAGAGAGTCCACCTTCCATGCAAGTGGGTGGAATGTCCTTGTGCAGAATTTTTTGAGCTGGTGATTTTGGGGAAGTGAATAGATCTATCTGTGGCATTCCCCATTTCTTTGTGATGGCCTTGAAGATGTCCGGGTGTAGCATCCATTCCTGAGCATCCGAGGTTGTTCTGCTTAAAATGTCTGCTAGGGTGTTCTCTTTTCCCGGTACAAATATTGCCTGTAACTGGATGTTGTAGCTGAGAGCCAGATTCCAAAGGTCCAAAGTCATTCTGCATAGGGGGTAAGAATGAGTGCCTCCCTGTTTGTTGATGTACCACATGACTGTAGTGTTGTCTGTCCTTATCATCAAATGGACTTCTTTGAGGAATGGTCTGAATTTTAGGATTGCCAGTTTTACTGCCAGCATTTCTTTTTGGTTTATGTGCAGGTGCAGCTGGTCCTGAGTCCACAGTCCTTGCGCATTTGTCCAGCATGTGTGCCCCCCATCCTAGGTCTGAGGCATCCGTAGTGATGGTTTGGTTTGCTCGAAAGTTGTGGAAGGGTAAGCCTGGGTTTGACTGGCATGCCCGAGCCCACCAGAGGAACTCCTGTTTTAAGCATGGGATTAGTGGTATTTCTGCTTCTAAGCTGTGCCTGTGTTGAGACCATAAATTCTTTAGGTACCACTGTAACTTTCTCATATGCAGTCTGGCATGTGGGACCAAGATTATGCATGATGCCATGAAGCCCAAGGCCTGCAGAACTTTTCTTGCTGTTAGTTTGTTCTGCTTTGTTAATGCTAAGAAGTAAAGAGGGAGTTCTTTTGTTTTTCTGCAGTTAGGAATGCCATCTGTCTTACTGTGTCCAATTCAGCCAAGAATGTTCTTGTCTGGGATGGGATCAGCCTTGACTTTTGAAAATTGACTGTGTATCCCAGGGCTTGTAGCAAGTAAATGACCCTTTGTAAATCTGTTGTCAGCTTGCTTTTGTTGTCCGCTTGTAACAGGCAGTCGTCCAGGTATGGATAAATTTGAATTCCCTGTACTCTGCAGTGAGCGATTACTGATGCCAGGCATTTTGTGAATACTCTGGGCAGTAGATAGGCCAAAGGGCAATGCTGAGAATTGATAATGCTCTGATCCTGCAAGAAATCTGAGGTATCTTCTGCAATTTGGTCGAATGGGGACGTGCAGGTATGCCTCCTTGAGATCTAGAGTTACCAGCCAACACTCCTTGCCCAGCATGGGAAGAAGTTGCTGTAGGGTCAGCATTTTGAATTTTGGGACAATGATGTATGTGTTTAAGATGGACAGGTCGAGAATAGGTCTCCAGTTTTTTCTTTTCTTGGTACTAGGAATAGTCTGGAGTAGAATCCTTTGCCCTGTTCTGTTATTGGCACCCTTTCCACAGCTCTCATCTTTATTAATTCCGCTATCTGGTGCAGGGCTTCTATTTTTTTGATTTGGGGGCAGGTTTGGCATTCCTCTTTTACTGGTAAAGTGTGGAAGTGGAACCGGTAGCCTTGGTCTATGGTTTGCAAAATCCACTTGTCTTTGTAATATAGTGCCAATTTTTTGAGAATAAGGCTAACTTTCCGCCTAATGGTGCTGCTATTTGCTCCCTGGTAGGCGGAGATAGAGCCAAGTCACTGAGATTGTCCTGTTGTAGTGGTAGTGGTTGTGTCTGTGCCTCGGTTATTGCCTTGCCACTGTCGTCCTCTGTAGGCACCTCCTCTGGATTGATTTCTGCCCCTAGAGTCTGTTCCTGCCCCTTTGGGATCTTGTGGAGTCAGGAAAGGACCAATTTTTGGCAGGCCAGTTCCTGCTAAACCTTGGGGGCTGAACCTGTAGGAAATCTTTAACTGTTTGTACAGATTTTGCCTTCTCTTCCATTTTCTTCATTACCTGCTGGGCAGGTTCCCCAAATAGACTGCCCTTATTCATAGGAGCATCCAATAGCTTAGCTTTAACATGATCCGGCAAGACCTGTTCTTTCAACCATGCATGTCTTCTTATCACTGTGCCAGTCATGGCTGATCTAAATGAAGCCTCCAGTGCATCATAGCCACATTTTAAAGAATGGTTACTAACCTGTTGGATGTTATTCACCATTTCTAATACATATTTCTTATCTAAAGATTCATCAGAGGACAGCTTTTTAATTAACTGACCAAGCATAAACTGTTGGTATTGGATCATGTGAAACTGACAGTTTAAAGCTCTAGCTGAGAGAGTAGCAGAGGTGTAGACTTTTTTCCCTTATCTCTCTAAGGACCTGGATTCCCTTTCAGAGGAATAGGGTTTTGCTGTGGTCGAAGCTACTGCCTTAGGCCCCTGGGATATAGTTTCGGGATCTGCAAGTGGGGCCTTGTATAGGTGGTGATGAGTGTCTGGCACCCTGTAAAATCTATCTGGTTTGGCAGGGGCTGGAGGTAAAGAATCAGGTGCAGTGCAGACATCATTAAATGCATCGTCCACAACAGGTAAGACAGGAGGTATAGCTAAGGGCCTATGTTGTGGTAAGTGCAGAAAAGTCCTAAGCCTTTTCTTGAATCTGAGAAATCTTGTCCCTGCCATTGGAATTGTTCTCTCATGGCATGTAAGGTTTCCCAAAGGAGAATTCCTCTGGTGGAGAGGCAGCTGGAATGGATTCTTCAGCATCTGAATCTTCATAATTGGAAAAAGGAGCCTCTGGCTGGTCTGTAATGTCTGAGTCATCCAGAATCATCAGAGGACACAGGCTTGGGGGCTCTGCTCTAGGTCTCTTTTCTGGTGGCTGAGAGGCCCTGTCTGGGTGAGATTGGGATCCCTAATTAAGGATATTAAATCTTCTGCCAGAGTAAGCATTTGTGAACTAGAAGTGGGCCTGAGTGAGGGTGGTTTAACAGGCACTGATTTAGCTGATTTGGCTGCTTTAGCCCTGGCAAAGGCCTTAATAGACATGGCTGCAGGAGGCCTAGCAGCACCACGTGCTGGGGTAGAAATATCCAAGGGGATGGTGTCTGATAGATCAGTAGGAACCACAGTTGTAGGCAAAATTTCTGAGGCTGATTCAGGTAAGGTAGCAGGAGCCTCAGTAGTAGTCATGGATTCGGCTGAAGATTGACCAGTTTTCTCGGTTTCGGCCGAAACCGAGACACTCGCGGCTTGCTTAACCGTGGTTTCGGCCTAAACAGCGGACCGCGAGTGTCGGTCTTTGTCTTTGCGTTTTTTAACAATTTGGGTAGTCGGAGGATCCGACGGCATAATGTACGCAAAATCTGAGCCGAAAAACTGTTCAGCAAACTCCGACCGATGCCTAAGCATTCGTCGGTTGAAGGAAGCACAGGCCGAACAGGCTGCTACGTCGTGGTCTGGGCCTAAGCAAGGCAAACAGTAAGAGTGGAAATCTTTATGAGGTATTTGTTTCCCACAAGTTAAACAGTTATTGACTTTTTCTGACATCGGCTGAGGCAAGAAAGAGTCCCCAACGGGGTACTTAGCTTTTTAGAAGTCTTCGAAGTAGTATTCGGTAGTAGTAATCTCTGGATCTGACCGACCGGCACTTGCGAACAGCTTCTTCTTCAGGCGCCACATGGCAAGAAAGACTGAGGAAAATGGCGTCGGCTGATGCCTTTATACCCGAAGACCAGCAGAGATGACGTCGGGTGAAGCGCGACATCAGCCGAAGCCGGACCCGGACTTTGGAATCCGGCCGACCGAAGGGCTGCCTGATGACAGGACAACCCATTTGTTATGACTGCAGATGCATCCATGAAGGACATCTAAAAAACAATTTCACCACAGAAAAAAAATTCACTTACTTTACACCCCTTTAAAACTGGCAAAATCATGCCTTTTAAAAGTATGTTATAGTCTCGAGAAAGTCCATTAAAACAACACTTCTAGCTTTAAGAATTTTCCTGAAGAGGAAATGAATAAATTAAGAAAATGGAAATTTCTTCCCCCACCAAAGGGTACTTATCTACCTAAGTACAGAAAGCACAAGCCAAATGCTGATCCTCAAAAGCGTCAGAGGAGCATACGTTTCTGCAGCAGTAAAGCTTCACACCCAAACTTGTCTTTTAGTTAGCTCAGCTCAGGTTGCCTGACCGTTTGTGGGCATGAAAGGTGCCCTCTAGCTTTGGAAGCTGGTTGGCTGTAATATACTTAGTAGACTATAACCCATGCAGCTAAGGATACTGCAGCAGTGATCAACAGGATGAACATATGGCCATGCACATCATGAGGCAAAAATATCCAGGAAATCAGAAACTGCCTGATTACAAACCCAAACCAGCTCATCTAGATCAGTGGTAATGCAATCCTGAAGCTTTTCAGCAAGATGTGGCCAAGAAGGTCTAGAATGACTGGGATGCATCTCTTGCAATGACTAAAGTCTATGGTCAGGCAGTTCATTCCCCAGTTGGCAAACCATTAGACCCAGAGCAGAGCACTCTAACCATTTGTCTGGTTCCACCACAAAATAATTCGTTGCAACATGAAGTTGGAAGGCAAAGTGTACATCATGCTCAAATCTACAGGTAGCAGAAGAATTCTTTTAGAAAAAAGCAACAGACTTCTAGTCTGCCCCGACTCTGAAATTTCCCAGAATAAGCGATGAGATAACCGTAGGAATGTCAGACTACTGGATGTCAGACAAGATATTCACAGTTTGCTCCTAAAGTCACAACAAATTCAAAACTTAATCTTGTTATTTACTTACTTTTGCAAAGCCACTTGTACAGCATAATTGAGTTAAACAAGGACAGAAAAACCTAAAGTTGTAATTTTGGATTCTAGGATGAATAATTTTAGCAAGCAACAAATTACCTGCATATCCATTATTAAGCCTGTTATCTGTAAATTCTGTTAAGGAAAAGATCTGAGATCTGACAAGTGCACTAAACAATCAACCCTTTTAAAATGCCATTATAATCTTGCTTTACAAACTCAGTTTACTAAATAAAATATTTCTTTGTTTTAATTTCATCAGACTCACTAGCTTTTCTCCATTTTATCCATCAGTTGCTAACAGCAAGCCAACTATTAACAGCCTCTTTCACATGAATGGAAGGATAAGGTGTGTCCATAAAATACAGCCAAGTGAGAAATATACTTACCATAAAAAGTAGACCCTTTGGGAGAGGTTACTTACCAAATGGCATAATGGTTAAGATCTTCAAATCCCATGCACAAGGTGTAAGGTTCAATCCTGACCTCCAGCCAATGTCTGTATTGCGTCTCCACGCTCTTCATTCGTCTCTGTGGGGTTCCTTTCTTCTTCTTCTTTCAGCTTTCCCAGTTAGCGGTCGCCACAGCAGATCACCTGTCCGCTCATGACTGGCAGTGGAGTTTTACGGTGTCGAGTTGCCAGCCTTCCACGGAAGGCACACACACGCATGCACTCACACCTAGGACCAATTTAGAGTATCCAATCCACCTTAACAGATTAGGCCATGGCTATAACTTGCCTCCTAGAAAACAACAAAGTGTAAAGAATTTGCTTCTCCTGGTCGATGATTTAAAACTGTATAGCTCATCACATGAGGAACTGAAAGCACAACTGCAAGTAGTCAAAACTTTTTCAGCTGATATAATTTAACATTTGTTTACTGGGAAAGTCCGACTTGGAACAAAGCCATTTTTCAGCAGAGGCCCGGGGAGAAACGTCTTTACAATGTATTTTATATATATATATATATATATATATATATATATATATATATATATATATATATATATATATATATATATATATATATATATATATGTTGTTTTCTTTCGGCTGGGGTCACCACAGCGGAACTCTGGTCCGCTAATGATTGGCAGTCGATTTTTATGGTGGCGAGGTGCCAGCCCGACACCCAACCTTCAACGAAGGCACGCCCATTCACGCATGTCTTTCGAACGCCACTCGACCGCGGGGAGGTCATGCAGACTCCACAGAGAAGGAGCTCCAGCTGAGAATCGAACGGAAGAACCTCTTGCTGTGAGGCGACAACGCTACCGCTCCATCACCGCGGCTTATATTTATATATATATATATATATTTTTTTGTGCGTCTTTCGGCTTTTCCCGGTTAGGGGTCGCCACAGCGGAACTCCGGTCCGCTAATGATTGGCAGTTGATTTTTACGTACCGGCTTGCCAGGCCTGACGCACAACCTTCAATGAAGGTACGCCCATTCACGCATGCCTCCACGCAGAAGACGCTCTAGCTGAGAATCGAACCATACAGCGTCTTACTGTGAGGCGACAACGCTACCGCAGCACCACCACCGCGGGTGGCTTATATTTATTTATATATATATATATATATATATATATAAGAATGTTATTTGATCTTGATAAATGTGCAGAAGCAACCTTTAAAACAGGAAAGCTGCAGCGCCAACATACTTTTCAAAATTGTTCAAATTCATATCACTTCCTCACTGCCTACAGCCACCACTGTGCACTTTACACATTAAGGTTCAGAGCAACACACAGTAATATGGTAGTCCATGGGAGGGGTCTATGCAAATGATCATCCTGGTATGCTGCCCAGTTAGAGAACTACCATAGTACATTAGAAAATCCAACTACACAAGTACTAGGCAGGGATCCAAAGGCGTAAGTGTGAAAAAGGTTCTTGCAATTCATGCCTTTCAATGGTAGGAATTTGTTCAGGTAAGTCAGAGACATTTCATCATGTGCAAACAGCAGATGCAGGTTAAATCATGCTGTGTGTGAATGGAAGTCTAGGAGTACATGTATATATGTGTATGTCTGTCTGTCAAGCAGTGTGTGAGAGGTCACCAACTGTCTGTCCATGAAGGAAATACAGTACAAAAACTGTAGGACGGGCATATAGTGCAATTTAAAAGGGGGTAAAAAGGCTTACACCTGAAACTGGAGGGTGACAGCTGGTGGAATGACAATTGTAGGCTGTAGATCATACAGACAGTCATGAGCATGTGGGAGTCTTGTATGAAGTATAAAGCTGCATTGAGTTACAAATTTGTGTGTGTGTGTGAGACGCACACAGAGATAGAAAACCCAACTCGGGACATTCTGCAATGTACTTGACAGCTGAGAGGTATGCACAGCACAGTACATCTTGGCTTACACACCTGAAAGCAATACATAAAATGAAGCATTTCCACAGAAACAAAACATACACTATTCATGTTATTTTTAAAACAAACTGCAGCAAGTACGAGGCTACCAGTCGTACAGCACACAGACGCAGCCCGTTTTACCACTGCTCAAACTTAATGGTAACTCCTTGAAAAGAAGTGGGGTGTAAATTAGTAAAACACCTAGTGCAATACTAATTAGATTATAAAAACCGAATATGAATGCATTTACAGTGTTTTTATCCTGTCATAGTTGAAGCCCATGAAAAGAATAACAAACAGCAAGTCTGAAAAAAAGACAGTAACACTGCAGTATTTCCAGCTCTAAGATACACTGGCATCATGCTGGGGAGTGGAGTTTCACAGAAGTATAAGTTTCAAAAAGCCAACAGAAGCTTTGACAATTTCAGCTAAGAAATAAATAATTCCAAAGAAAAAGCACATAGCAGTTACACTGCAGTATGTAATACTGTGATAGCAATGCATGTAAAACAAAACCAGAGCACTTAGAAAAGTTCTGAGAAATCAGTTTAAATTGCTGTCTGCCATTTCCATACTTTCTCTGAGTCTCTCTCTCTCCTACTTTCCAAAAACATGCGAACAGGTATGTTTGAGGTGGAAACAAAGACTGGAGCTGTAGGGAGCAGCACAGACTCTAGACAGTGCCTATCAGGAGAAGTGGTGTATAGATCAACCACTTTGGGAATTAACTGTGGCGTGCAGCATTCTCAAGACAGAAAAACATTGATCACAGACAGCCATCTCAGGGGCTAGCTCGTCAACAGCGTAAAATATGAGTCTAGGTGACTCGGTGGTGCTGACTAATGTCACCAAATGGGCATGGATATTTGCTAGTGATAACTGGGTTGAGGACCCAGACTACTCCAACCTACATCAAGGACCCATGATAACAAAAGTGTACATGTTCCCCCCCATTTACCAGTGTGTGCCTGCCACAAAGCCCAGCAGCCCTGGGTCAATAAGCCACTTTCTGGTCAGTGTCAATTTGCCGAGGTTGTGTTACATGGGATAGCTTTATTGAGCAACAGCTGGACATGAAAAACAATCAACCTGCCAAACATAACTTAAGAATTGTTACACTCGATATAGGTTCACTGACTGGACACAGCTAGAAATAGAGGACATGATGGTAAGGAGGAGGCTGGATGTCCTACAAATCCAGGAGACCAGACGGAAGGCCAGTGCAGCAAAGACACTTGGCTTGGGATTAAAAATCTACTACTCAGGAGGAGGCCAGACTAGAAATTATGTGGGAATTTTGGTGAGGGAGAGGCTTCTGAAAGCACTGAAGGATGTCATCAAAATTAGTAACAGACTCATGGCAATCAGACTCCACTGTAAGAATATAGCACTATTCACAAGTTCAGCCAATTCCTCATTGCAGAGTTGTGATAGTGAGCAAAAGATTGAACTCAGACAGCAGTTGCAGGACCTAATAGAAGCAGGATAGCAGTACCGGTTGTTGATAATGGGTAACCTAAATGCATATATCAGGAAAGACGGAACTGGATATGAGGACTGCCTGGGTCCATATGGGCGGAGCAAGAGAAATAAAGGAGGAAGGACCATTCTAAATGTCTGTCTAGCAAATGTCTCAATGGTGACCAACACATGGTACACTGACAGTCACAAGATCACATTCAAGAGTAGCAGACATCTGAGGTACACTTCCTTCTAGCAAGAAAAAGAGACTGGGATAGAATCAGTGATTGCAAAGTCCTCCCCAGTGAAAAAGACGTCTCACTAAATAAACCACTGGTTGTCATATCGGCTGCAAGTAATAGTAGAAGGCTCTAAGTTCAAAAGAAAAGTACAGTTGTGTACACTTACCATAAATGTAGATGTTCGAGTGTATTCACTGTTGCAGTCATCACCTGTGGGTTATCCCTACTGTGGCAACCCTTGACCGGCCCGAATACCAGAGTCAATGATTTTCTGTGTCGGCTGAAGTCACCTGTAGTCTTACGTCAGGTCGTCAGTGCTATAACGTAAGGCAGCCGACGTCATTACATCAGTATTTCTTGCCCTTCCCCATCAGAAGCACAAGGAAATAAGGTAAAGTGGCCCTGGTGGCTAAAAGCCACCGTGGGAAGCTTATGTCCTCCTAGGGGAAGAAGATATAAGGGGGATGGAGGGAGGGAAACCAGGACTGCAACAGTGAATACACTCAAACATCGACATTATGGTAAGTGTACACAACTGTACTATGTTCTTCATGTTTCACTGTTGCAGTCATCACCTGTGGAAGGATTCCCAAAGCTGAGGAGAGGGGTGGAAGGCTAGGTTAGAGCACTAGGGAGGGGTCAGCAAGCCCTACAGAACTGCAGAGGCAAACCCTGCCCTAGACTTAGAAAAAAGAGGTAGGTGGTAATGCTTTGTAAAGGTATGGACAGAGGTCAAGGTGGCAGCTCCCAAGACGTCCCTGGAGGGGACTCCTCTGAGGAAGGCTGTGGAAGTGGAGGCTGCCCTAGTGGAATGGGTAGGAATAAACTTGGGGGGGGGGTTCCCATGTAGTCTGTAGCAGAAATGGATGCACTGTGATATCCATTTGGAAATGGTTTTCTTGGAAATGGACTTCCTCTCTACCCCTGGGGCAAAGCTGACAAGCAGCTGGTCTGTTTTTCTGAAGGGTTTAGTACGGTCCAGATAGTATTGGAGTTGTCTATGCACATCTAGCAAGTGAAGAATTCTTTCCCCCTTGTTTTGAGAGTTGGGAAAGAAGGTGGGTGGGTGTATGGCCTGGTTGAGGGTCACATCAAACACCACCATGGGCATAAAGGAGGGGTTAATTCCTCAGGGAGACCCTGTCTGCATGGAAAATAATGAAGGGCTCAACAGCCATGACTGCCCAAAGTTCTGAAACCCTTCTGGCTGAGGTGATAGCTAGTAGGAAGGCAGTTTTCCAGGAGAGGTATTTCAATTTTGTTGAAGCAGCAGGTTCAAAAGGAGGCAAGGTTAGTTTTTCTAAAACATAATTCAGGTCCCAGGCTGGTGTGGGAGGCCTCCTGGGTGGACTGATATTAGAAGCCTCTCTGAGGAACTGTTTAATCAAAGGATGAGAGAAGAAGGGTAGGTTTGAATTGTAATGGGCTGAAATGGCTGATGCATGAATTTTAACAGAAGAGAAGGAGAGGCCACTTTTGAGCAACTCAGCTAGGTAATCCATGATAAGAGGGATGGAAGGATGAGAGGTACTGGTCCTTCTGGACTGGCTCCAGGAGCAGAATCTTTTCCATTTCCCTGCATAAGATTTTCTGGTGCTGGGCCTTCTGGCCTCTGTGAGAATGTCTAGGACCTGTTTGCTTAACAGGGTCTCCTCTTGTTAGCTTTTAAGGTATATGCCATGCTGAAAGATTGAGAGTTTGCAAGTCTGGGTGCAGTAACTTCCCCCTCACCTGGGTCAAGAGGTCTGAGATCAGAAGGAGCTGCTTTTGGGGGGGGGGGGGGCTATAAGGTCAGGCTGCGCAGTAAAGGTATCAATGTTGTCTAGGCCAATCTGGAGCAATGAGAACGGCCTTTGGTCTCTCCTCCCTTATTTGGATTTGTACCTTGGGAATAAGGGGCAGAGGGGGGAACACGTACACATAGAGGGAGTTCTAGGGGGGAAGGTCAAGGCATCCACCTTCCACGCTAGGAGGTGATACTCGCTGGTACAGAATTTTTACAGCTGGTGGTTGAGATGAGAGGCAAAGAGATCCACCTCTGGAGTCCCCCACTCCTGAGTGATTTGCAGAAAGCTTTCCCTGTGGAGCTGCCATTTGTGGGGGTTCAGTAAGTTTCTGCTTAGGTGGTCTGCCAGGGTGTTGCTGACTCCTGGTAGGTACTGGGCAATTAGGTGTAGACCCATGGAGGCTACTGTCAGCCAGAGGCTCATGGCTAGCCTGCACAGAGGGTAAGATTGGGTCTGTTGATATACCACATTATTGTGGTGTTGTCTGTTTTTATAAGGAGAACCCCTGGCCTGAGATGGGGTTTGAAGGTTGTCAGAGCCTTTTGTACTGCCATCATTTCTTTCTGATTTATATGCAAGTGAAGGTGCTGGGCATCCCAAAGACCTTGGGTGCACCTGCCTGCTAGGTGAGCACCCCAAGTAATGTCTGAGGCGTCAGTGGTGATGGTCTGGCCGGTAGGGCAGAGAATGAAGGCCTCTGCCCACTAGAGAAATTCGGCCCTTATACATGGGATCAGAGGGAGAGAGGTCTCTAGAGACAGAGTGCTGGCATCAAAGGTTCTTTAGATACCACTGAAGTTTTCTCAGGTGAAGCCTGGCCAGAGGAATTAGAAGGATGCAAGATGCCATATATCCCAGGGCTTGCAGGAACTTCCTTGCAGTGAGGTGACTTCTTGAAGCCAGCTGGGTAAAGTAGAGAGGTAGGAAGCTCTGCTTTTCTGGGGATAGGAAAGGCCATTTGGGATGCTGCATCTAGCAGAGCTCCCAAGAAAATGATCTCCTTGGTGGGAGTTTGCTTTGATTTCTTCTTGTTGATGGTGAACCCTAGGGAGGTTAGGAGGGATGTGACAGAAGGTCCTGGAAGAGCTTTTCTTTGCACTCTGCCTCAATGAGGCAGTCATCCAGGTAAGGGTAAATCTGTATATTTCTCTGTCTGCAGAATGCTATGGCCAGGGCTAAGCATTTGTTGAATACTCTGGGTGCAGTAGATAACCCACACGGCAGCGCAGAGAACTGAAAGTGTTGTGATCCTGCTCTGAAGCGCTGGAATTTCCTGGAGGACTCCCTTATGGGGATGTGGAGGTAGACATCTTTTAGGTCTGGGGTCACTAGCCAGGCATTTTTTGCTAGCATACGCAGCATCTGCTGCAAAGTTAGCATTTTGAATCTGGGGACCACCAGGGAGGTGTTCAAAATGGATAGATCCAGGATGGGGTGCCAAGTGCCCTCTTTTCTGGGAACAAGGAACAGTCTGGAACAAATGTCTTTGCCTGTCTGATCTGAGGGGACAGGTTCTACTGCCCCCTGGGATATGAGAGTTTGGACCTGTTTCAATGCCTCTACCCACTGACTTGGAGGTAAGTGTGCGTACCCTCTTGGAATTGGGAGTTTGCTGAAAGAGAATTTGTATCCCTGAAAAATTATCTTTAAGACCCATTGGACCTTTGTTATAGAAAGCCAATTTTCTTTGAAGAGTGACAGCCTTCCTCCTAGTTTTGGATGAGTGAAGGGAGGGCAGAGGGGGGAGGGAAAGTCATTGTGAGTTTTTGCCATAGAAGAGTTGCTTAGAACTCCCTGCCTTTGGTGCTGAAGTGGTCCACTGTTTGCTTCTCTGCTGGCCCTGGGATAGGGGCCTGGATGGTCTGTCCCTGCAGGGCTTACCTTTGTCCCTGTCTACGAGGTGCAGGGAAGGACCAGTGCTTACAGGGAAAGTTCCTGAACCTGGGAGGTTGAACCTGAAAGAAATCTTTTATTGCTTACATACATTTTCCTTTGACTTCCATGTTTTTAAGCACCTCTTCTGCTTTTACTCCAAACAAGTGCTCCTTATCTAGGGGTGGATCATATGTTTAAACGTGACATGATAAGGGAGAGGTTATTCCTTCAGCCATGCATGTCTCCTAATGACAGATATTGTCGCTGCTGCCCTGCTAGAGGCTTCTAGGGCATCATATCCACAGTGTAATGAGTGTTTGGCCACTT
>NW_025048937.1:0-54012 GCF_019279795.1 Protopterus annectens | reverse complement strand
CTTTTCAACCGCCACATCTGTGGCATGGCTGGGTTGCTATTGTGTGGGTGGACACACACGACGGTCCACAATCTGCCTTCCATGATTTCACCCCATGTGTATGCATGTCTGCACTGTGCAGATTCTAAGTGTCTGAGCATGCCCAGTAAGCAGCTGTGTAGATGGACACACAGTACAGTGCACACCGCGCCCGTCTGTGATGATACCCCGTGTGCATGTATGTTACCCCTTCGCGACCACTAGGTGTGAGGGCATGGCCAGTATGTCATCCGGGGGTACACACTACAGTCGGCACTGATGTCTGCTACTAGGCGTGTGGCCATGGCCAATGACATCCTGCATAGCCATGGTGACCGTCCAGGTGAGTCATATGTGGTTGGTATGCCACAATGGCTGCCTACATCGTGCATGCCGGATGCCCTCTCATAGGGTATACTGTCTGTGGTGCATCCCGTATCCATGTCGTGATGTTGTGCTCCGTAGTTAGTTGGTATTCCCGAGTGCAGCACTACCGTGTTACTGTACGCCCACCTTGGGATGGTAACATGCTGTGTGACTGCACACTCTGTCTTCATTCCCTATCGGCTGCCTTGCCTCTGCAGATGATATCACCCACCTAGGGGTATGCCTCCTGACAGTGCTGTGCTCAGTAATCTCAGTAGCGCATTCTGTCAATGCATCATGCTGTAGTGTGTTCATGTAGGTAGGTGTAAGTTCAACTCCCGGCCCTTCCCGGTGTGTGTGTGTGTGTGTGTGTGTGTTTCCAGCTGCCTCTGCAGATGGTCATGCTTTTAGACGCTTCGCAACACCTACCTTGGCTATTGTCAGCTATTCCTTTACGGATGATGTCACCCGCCTAGAAGTATGCCTCTGACAGCGCTGTGCTCAGTAATCTTGGTAGCGCGTTCTGCAAATGCATTATTCTGTAGTGTGTTCATGTAGGTATGCATAGGTTCAACTCCCAGCCCTTCCCTGTGTGTGTTTGTGGTGTGTGTGTGTGTGTGTGTTTCCAGATGCCCTTGGTGAGAGTAGTTCCTTTAGTCGCTTCTCAACACATACCTTGGCTATTGGCATCTATTCCTTTACGGATGATGTCACCCGCCTAGAAGTATGCCTCTGACAGCACTGTGCTCAGTAATCTCGGTAGCGCATTCTGTAAATGCATCATGCTGTAGTGTGTTCATATAAGTAGGTGTAAGTTCAACTCCTGGCCCTTCCCCGTGTGAGGTGTGTGTGTGTGTTTCCAGCTGCCTCTGCAGATGGTCATGCTTTTAGACGCTTCACAACACATACCTTAGCTATTGTCAGCTATTCCTTTACGGATGATGTCACCCGCCTAGAAGTATGCCTCTGACAGCACTGTGCTCAGTAATCTCGGTAGCGCGTTCTGTAAATGCATCATGCTGTAGTGTGTTCATGTAGGTAGGCATAGGTTCAACTCCCAGCCCTTCCCCATGTGTGTATGAGGTGTGTGTGTGTGTGTGTGTGTGTGTGTGTGTGTGTGTGTTTCCAGATGCCCTTGGTGAGAGTAGTTCCTTTAGTTGCTTCTCAACACATACCTTGGCTATTGGCATCTATTCCTTTACGGATGATGTCACCTGCCTAGAAGTATGCCTCTGACAGCACTGTGCTCAGTAATCTCGGTAGCATGTTCTGTAGATGCATCATGCTGTAGTGTGTTCACGTAGGTTCAACTCCCGGCCCTTCCCCGTGTGTGTGTGTGAGGTGTATGTGTTTACAGCTGCCCTTGGTGAGAGTAGTTCCTTTAGTCGCTTCGCAACACATACCTTGGCTATTGACATCTATTCCTTTACGGATGATGTCACCCACCTAGATGTATGCCTCTGACAGCGCTGTGCTCAGTAATCTCGGTAGCGCGTTCTGTAAATGCATCATGCTGTAGTGTGTTCATGTAGGTAGGTGTAGGTTCAACTCCCGGCCCTTCCCCGTGTGTGTGTGAGGTGTGTGTGTTTACAGCTGCCCTTGGTGAGAGTAGTTCCTTTAGTCGCTTCGCAACAAATACCTTGGCTATTGGCATCTATTCCTTTACGGATGATGTCACCCGCCTAGACGTATGCCTCTGACAGCGCTGTGCTCAGTAATCTCGGTAGCGCGTTCTGTAAATGCATCATGCTGTAGTGTGTTCATGTAGGTAGGCATTGGTTCAACTCCCGGCCCTTCCCCATGTGTGTGTGGGGTGTGTGTGTGTTTACAGCTGCCCCTGTAGAGAGTAGTTATTTTAGATGCTTCACAACACATACCTTGGCTATCTGCATCTATTCCTTTACGGATGTTGTCACCCACCTAGACGTGTGCCTCTGACGGTGCTGTGTTCAGTGGTCCATGTAGCGCGTTCCATACCTGTGTCATACTGTTGTGCGGTTGGGTAGGTGGGGGTAAGGTCAATCCCCATGCCTGCCAGCTGTGTGTGTGTGTCTATGCTCCCAGCCGCATGGGTTCATAGGTTATGTCTTTAGAGTTTCCGCAGAACACTTATATCCTGCCGCCATCTCTGTGTTTGTGGATGGTGAGACACAGCTCGTGGACTGCCTGTGTGCCTGCTGTGGTTGGCGACCTCCGTAGCGTGTTCTCCACGTGCACCCTGCTGTGGTGTGGTGGGGTGGTGCTGTGTACGTTACACTCCCGGCCTTGCCACATGTGTCCGTCTGTATCTCTCTCGATGTATATATACATACTTATGTTGTGCCCATAGCACTGCTCTTGCATGGACAGCTGTCTGTCCCATGTATCGCATATTTGCACGGCTGACACATAGAACTGTGGTACGATGCATATCCACTCATTGTCCATGCAACGTCCGTATTCCAGCACACCCTAGAGACATCTGCTGGATATCGTGGCAGACAGCTATCCTTGCTGTACTGACACTGTACCCGCATTACGCCATAAACCTTGTGTATAATTGCCTGTTTATGGTGTGTGTATGTCTATCTGAGCTGTATGCATGGTAGTGTGTATGTCCCACTATAGCCGTCTGTGCAGGTGTCGCCACTATGGGTAATCCTTGTAGACCGCTGTTTCATGTGCACTTCAGCACATACCTGCAGACCGTACTACCCCTCCTACGGCAGCGGCCTTAGATCAACCGCTGCCCTAGGCGATAGGGCTCCATGGCGCCCACCACCACAACACATGGTGCCCCCATCCTGGTGTACCTACATGACATACCTACTAGAAAGGTGGCCCTGCTAGTGCGGTGCCCTAGGCAGCCGCCGGATTGGTTTATGCCTACGGCCGGCTATGAGCACATCACAAGGCATACTTTTACATTCAGTGTTTTACAAAGGCTAGATTTTAATACCAGAGGGGGGGACCTTATCAACTATACTTTAGAATGCGGATTGAGATGGATTATTAGGTGGAGAGTTGACCACACACCAGGGCTGAATGATGAAGCACAGATTAAGCCTCTTTTGAGAAGCAGGTGGCTTAAACCCAAATAACAGGAATGTAGTTTAGGTACAGCTATACATTTAACACCCATTAGTCCACTCTTTCAGTTGTTTACCACTGTATTACATTGATATAATATACATATTTTCTATATATATTGTTAGATTTTTGATTGATGAGTATTAGGCATAGTACAATATCATATAATACATGTTTTAATAGGATGTTTTTGAAGATGTTAATATATGTGTGTGTAGTTAACATTGCATCTGCGCTTTATATGCTGGGGTTAATTGTTCATTGTTTGATGAGAAATTGACCAATGAAAGTGTAAAGAGGGATATTTAAAGCCTGGATGCTTTTATGTTATGTGTAAGTCTGACGGAGCCTACGGGTGAAAGCGCTTACTTGTCTATAAAGGAACCTTTTTATACCATTTGGGCACTGTCCTGGACAATTTCTGGACAATTTCTATGTTGACTGTTTCATCTACCTATGTGTTTTTTGGATTGTGTGCCATAAGGTGCCAACGGTTATTTTATGTTGATTAGGTGTATTCCATGGTCAACTGACATTAATCATATTAATTCATTAAAGGATCTTCTTTATAAGTGGGAACGCCATAGTTTAACCATCCTATGACCTTCCTAGTTGAAGTTGTTAGTGTGCCATTAGTATGTGTTCCACAGGTCGCCCATTTGTTCCGCATTATGGAAGCGAGTGATCCCCATTTTGGTGATGGCAGATTGAGAGCTGTGTACGCCAGTATTCGCTCGGCGGTCTGACTTTGTATGGGGAAGGTCTAATGTAGTCCCTATCTGTATTTCCTGTGCTATGCCTTACTGCAGCTGTGTAATTCCACCAGGTTTCCAGTTATGGGTGCCATCTTGGTCGTACGCTTGTCCATCCATGGGAATTGCCTACTGGACACTGATATAGGGCTGTACACATTTCACACCTGCTTTTAGCATTATCCGATGGATGCTTTGCATCATTAGTGGGGAGTAAGGCATGTGCTATACCCACATCCCTCCCACGGGGCAGGACAACGGATTATCTGCCAAACAACACCGAGCCCCATTTCTGCATACCCAGGATCCCATGGCTGCAACCCTCGACGGTACACATTACACATCCTTCATGTGCGGGACTGGGATGTGGACGCACTTCTATGGACTCGACAATCTGGGGATTTCTGTTCATATGTCCTGCATTTCATGAACACTTGTCATCAACCTTAAACACGCTGGTGGTGCATATGTCTAGCTGTGCCGTAGTCACGGCTGTCATTTCTTCTGGGTCGATCGCAGCTGGTTGATATTGCGAACGGATCAATTTTTGGAGTCCTACAATGGACACCAATGTGCATATGTAAAGTGTAGAACTTGTTGGACTGTCACCATCTGGCCAGTGGTTTTGACTGCTGCTGTATGTTCCCCAATCGCGGATGTCTGTTTGACTGCCCATATTATGTATTACTTGGCCTGTCTATATCCATGTGCCAGTAAGCGGAAATACAGCAAACCTTGAGTCCTGGTCATCTTCATAAAAGACATTATTGAACATGAACCATGCCAAGACAGACGATGACAAAAACGATACACTCCACAGTCAAAAGATACTGAGCTCTTTCACCCACTAACATGGGGCATCGTCGGAGTACGAAATACATTAGATAGTCATCCCTTATATACTTCCTTCAGAGTCAGTTTAAAGTCAACTAATTAATAAACTTGCTCATAGTTAAGTGGACAGTGCTCCAAGTCTTGATGATAAAGTGACATATACAAATCGGTGCTGCATACATTACTTAATGGAAACAATAATACAACAACAATGTGTTAATATAAATACAATATTGGTCAATACAATCAGTATATTGAAACATAGTTGATAATTGTTGTGAGTAAACCTTAGAATGTAGTGTGTTGATAATGATATTGTATATCAATGTGTATAATTGTTGCATTAAGATTCCAAATCATGGAATAAATAAGTACAATTAAATGCATATTTTATATAAATATGAATGTAAATAAGAGTCACAATGTTAAATATGAATATGACTGTATTATAACTATATCAATATGATATGGAATAAACTGTAGTTGTTTACATCTTGTTTTCAAGTGACAAATCTATGTCCATGCATCATATATATGGGCCGTCGGACTGCTGTGTGTAGATATATACATGTGAACCCCTCGTTTCATACCTTGCTTTGTTACTGTCTGTGGATTACCTGTGTACACATCAATTACCATGCCATACCTTTCCACTGTACAGGTTCTGGCATGGTGTACGGCTGGTTGGCCCTTAATCTTGCTGTGTGTTACATTGACCTGTGTCTATCTGGCAATTCGCTGGCATGTCATGTGAGACCTTCTTGCTTCTATAGGGACCTGATCCCGTAATTGTGACGTGCTTCCACTGGCCATATATTTCTCTGTCATCTGGGATCTGTGTGTAACCAGTCCTTTCAGGACACTTTCTATTGTTGTTCTTTTTGGTTACATATATGAGTACTTTGGTATGTTGTGCTATTATTGTGTGTGGAGCATTTCTCCACGGGCCTCTGCTGACACTGGACATATATCCAGCTAGCCTAGCCCGGTCAACAAGTGTGAGCCAACTGAACACATTTCGTATGGGGGCACCTTCTGACAAGTGGGTCGGGTTACAGATGCATAACCATCGTCAATCCATACTACTAACACACACGTTATTCTATCCACATTCTATGTTTGTCTTATCACATAGCGTGTGTTTCTCACTATTTCTAACGGTACTTTACATGGCATTGCCCGATTCCATACTTTCAGAGGCTGACAGTTTTGAGACATGTATGATTGACGTGGAGGACACAGCCTTAACATTCCCTGCTGTGAGCGGATCACACACGCGCACTTGCATTTCCTAATTGTGGGTTACGCGCAGGCGCACATGCATATCCGTATTCTGGTTACATATGTTTACTGGGTCTGTGTGGTTACGTGGTCTGTGTTAGTTGTGACTGTTCCGGTAACATATCTCTGATCCAGTTGACGGACGTGTGCGGAACGCACTTTCACCTTTACACATGTAACAGTCTTTGCGGCATGGACGCATTACGTACACATTCACATTTATATGTTCTATAGTCGTAATTCAAACAGGACTGCATTCACGTTTGCCGGTTACTGTGACCACTACACGTTAGCTGTTCGGTCTCATTTATATGCATACCCATGGTACTTAGCTAAATTTACATATCCCCCCACCCCACCCCACCCCCGCACTCACGTACGTCACAGGCATCCATTCTCCTGCTGGGAAAGGTGCGGTACTACATGTTAAACATTCCATATTCCCTCCCGCTCATGGCCCAGAATGCATATGTCGTGACCGCAGGGATATTCAGATCACAGGGGCTTATATCCCCTACGCGCTTTGGGTTTGGTCTTGTCCGCCTAGTGTACGGAACTGCCCTGACCGTGTACGAATGTCAGACGAGTCACATGGGCATGGTTTGTCCGTGTCTATGATACCATATCCCCCCCCATTATTCCTAACCATGTGCGCTGATTGGCCGGCGTGCCCGTTGTAGATCTTGTTATAGTAATTGCACACGGTCTGGTCGAACGGACCTATTTCCATTACTAAACCTCGGTATTTATAACCTGTCCTGCTATATTACATGGGTTTAACATTGCGTGACGGCTTTCACTGAGCCACGGACATGTCCGTTGCTTAGTTTGGGGCAGTCCCGCTCTGCTACACACATTTAACATGGCGGAACAGGTTGTACAGCTCAGCAACGGGGACATCGGGCTCTCCGTCGCTGTTTAGTATTGAATCGCTATGTTGACTTTGTTTCACATAGCGAGACAGTGTCGACATTGGTAACGGACATCTCGCAGTACGCACCGCACGCGGGTGCGGTAGGTCTGCTTTGGGAGGCGGACAGGCATTATGCTGTGCCATTATGTCTGGGAATATATGGTTTCTTTCCATAGATGATATGGCATACTAGCATTGACCCGCATCTGGGTGTGGGTACTGCTGTAAGAGTGGCCTTAGGTCAAGTGGTGCCCTAGGCAAAGGACTCCATGGTGCCCCACCACATCACCCGCTACCCCATCCTGGTCTACCTACACCAAATAAAGGCTGGAAAGGTGCCCCTAGTGGGCGCCCAGGCGGCTGCCTAGTTGGCCTATGCCTAAGGCGGCTATGTGTGTGGTCCCTCGGCGTTGGCCTCGAACGCACCATCTGCCGTGGGTATATCTAGCATTACCCACATCCAGGCATGGTTTATTGCTATGATGTTCCATGTGTACGGACACGTGTGTTTGGACAACATACAATAGCTTCTGCTATTGGCATACAATGCCGTGGGTGGTGCCGGTTACCATACATATGCCTTTCTCAAAAGACTTCACACTTCTAAACACTAGTGTGGTCTCCTTTAAGGCCCTGAGCCAGTGGTAAACATTACTCAAACCGCTGAATCACTTACATATGCCTTCTACCAGCACCTACAGGACTGCATGGATCAGGCAATCCCATACAAAACTGAGACTCTTTGTACCAAAGCCAAGCATCCAGTCTGGTGGACCCCAGCCATAAACAAGCTCTAGAATGAAAGGAGGTAGCTACTACAAGATAGAGCGGAATCCTTGTAAGGTAAGACACCCTTGCTCATTATATGTGAAGAACTACAAGCTCTCATGAAATCATCCAGGGCAAATTCGACAGATAAATCACCAAGGACTCGACAGACAATCATAAGGCCTTCTTTAGCTATGTTGGACACCTGGGAGGACACTCCCAGATATGCTCAGACTAGGTTCAGAATGATGTGAAGGTTACTGAACCTACACACACTGCCAACATACTGGCTGACAGGTTCGGTGCAAACTCCCCCCCCCCACATGGAGAGATATCTGTACCAGAGGATTGTGGCCCCCGGAACATCTGTAATGCACAGGTGGGAAATGCTCTCTCCAAGGCAGTAAACACAGCATCCATGGGACCAGATGGTATCCCAGCTGTGTACTCCATGAACTCAATGAGGAATTAAACCCACAGTTAGGACAGCTGTTTAATCTTAGCCTCACCTCAGGTAACGTACCCAAGTAGTGGCGCAAGGCGACTGTAGTCCCACTTCACAAGGGCGGTGCCTCCACTGACCCTGGTAATTACCATCCCATTAGCTTGACAAGCCTTATCTGCAAAGCCATGGAGAAGGATCATAATGGAACTCATAGATAAAGACATAGGGGACTTGCATACTTTGGATCCAACCCAGTTTGGCTTGGTCAAAGGCAGATCATGCCTTTTAAACTTGGTTGACTTTTAGGAACAGTCACCAAGGCCATTGATGAGGGTCAAGCAGTCCATACAGCCTACCTCGACCTGGCAAAGGCCTTGACACAATACCCCTCAGGTATCATTGATAAACTCATCGGCTTGAATGTAAACCCATACATCGCAAGATGGGTTGCAAACTGGCTAAGTGACAGAACCCACACGGTCATAGTTGCTGGCACCATGTCAGACTCACAGCCGGTCACAGGTGGTGTCCCACGGGGCTCAGTCCTGGGTCCACTCTTTTTTGGCATCTACATTTCCAAAGTACAAGCAAACACAGGGGGGTTATGGCTGACAATGTTTGCAGATGACTGCGAACTGGGTGCCATAGTCGGACACACATCTGACACAGATATCCTTCAGAAGGGCCTCACAGATATGGATATCTGGTGCCAGAGACATGGCCTACAGCTAAATGCCGGGAAATGCATAGTCATACCCTTCAGGAAGAACAAGGTTACCCCTAGCTACCATATAGGTGGCAATCCACTGAGCACAGAGGAAGTTACCAGGGATCTGGGGACCCAGGTTGTCAGTAACCATTCGTTCGACACACACGTTGCTAATGTAGTTAGGTAGACCTACATTGCCCACCTGATCATGCAGGGATTCACATCTAGATCAGGGGAGGTCATCGTCCCCTTGTACTCATCACTCATTAGACCTATGATTGAGTACAATGCCCCGTTCGGAATGTATCTGACCCGACACCTGCAGCAGCTGGAAAGGCCCCAACAGTTCATCGACAAACGGATGCAGGGTCTCAGGAATATGTGTTATGCTGCCCGACTGAAAGGACTCCTGCTCTATTCAGTCGCATACCACTTGCTCAGAGGTGACCTGTGCCTGACATACAAGGCCATGTCGAACCCAAATTTGATGACTATGCTTCACCTAATGAATCTAGATCCCTCAGAACCACAAGGGCAGGTGACGTAAACCTTGACACGGTCATTAATAGAATGTGCTGGAGGGACAGATTCATCACCCAGACACTCACTATGCTGTGGAACAACATCCCAGTACATGTGAGGCAGAGCACCTCACTGGCCTTGTTCGAGGAATCTTGACCAATGGATGGGAGATTGCAGATATACCCCAGGGATTACTTCAGTGTCACTGCTTGACAGAGGTACAGCAATATAATAGGCATAGTTTTCTTCAAACTGAAGGGGTGGCAAAGGCAACATAACTATGGGCTAGGCTTATAGCTGCCCTTGGGCGGATAGCCTACTATGAACCTATGAACCTATGAACCTATGTTCATAGTTTGTCCCATTCACACTTGTCTATCCCCTGTCCTCATTCGTATGTGGATATTTCTGTGGCACATGATTGAACTATGTATTACCTGCAGGTATGCTGTGTACAGTGCACATATGTCACGGTTGATTACAGTGTATCTGTGTACCTACCTCTGTGATACTGAGGACTACCACACATCCTTCACAGCATTACATGCATATGTCCATACTATTATTCGTTGGCCAGTGAGGGGTTGTCAGGGCAACGGTTACATGTGTCCCTGTTTGTGCACGCATCATGGTGGTCTTTGACCGGCCTCCGTTGCTATCGTGGGATGGACGGTGGTGTTGGTGTGTGTTTGGGTTGTGTTTCCACTGCCGATACATCTGTGGGGGGTGGGGTTGGCACATGTTGCTCTTTGCAGGGAGCCCCATCCTGGACATTTGTGTCATGCGTCAACACTTGGCACATGCCATATGTCCTGTGATATTCCCACAGTCATGTATGCCTTCCTGCATTACTACTGCGTGTTACTGGCAGTTTATATCTGGTACACATGGCTATTATGTTGGATAGCTTAGCCTTTTCCCATGATATGACATACCCATTCATCCAGGCATATACATGTTATTCCATCCTTTGCATTGGCCGTGGGTGTTTGGCCATCCGGCACCACTATTCTCTACGTGTGATGTCCCACCTTCACCTTCTGTGCATGTGGCACCCTGTTGGGGTGTCCTGCTTGGTGGGCAGATGTTCCGCCCTATGTGTTGTGTTTGACATGTCTGCATAGCTAATCATAAGTACGGTGACTGAACATACTGCTTTGTCCAGATGTGTACAATTATGGACACAGTGGCGTGTGAACGCCTATGGGGTTTCGACAGGTCCATACCACATGCGGGATGTACACATTCTGCCGACACATTCACATGCAGCCATTTGGATATCAGTACCTGAGGTGGGATGTTGACATGTGGGGTACATATTTGCCCGCGTGGCACTGCCTAGGACAATACTTCATACTACATTTGAGGTATACCCACTGTGTGTAGGTGTGCAGCTGCGCAAGGCTGCTAGCTGGGTTGGGTGCATGGTCATACATGGCTGCGGGTTACGTGCTATGATGGGGCTGCTGTGTATTACATTTGCATGCATGGGTTCTGCTTCTGGATATTACGCTTCAGCATACGCCGTCCTATGTGTATGCGATGGGCACGTTGCTGGGTGTAGTACATGTTGCTATGCACATGTTTGTCTGTGTTTAGGGTATCTGGTTTCCTTTATAGACACGGCTGCCCGGCTGTGTACTCTCACTACTGCTGGTGACCATGCCCATGGGGCTACTTGTGTGTAGGTGCGGCGCGCTGACATGCTGCGGTACACCTTCACTGGGTATGCCCACTGACAGTGCATTGCGTGACGGACACGGTATTACGCGTATCCTTTGTTCCTTGGACGGGTACAATTTGGACTTTGTGGGTTAATGTTTGGTTCTCCGTTTTGTGTGAACAGGTACTATGTTGCATACTCTGCGTACGTTTCATTATCCACGGACACTGGCTGGTGCGGTTACTATTGCAGGCGGCCTGTGACAGTCAGCACTTTAGGTTGCTCCTCGCCTACCGGCTTGGCCACGCCTACGGGCGCATCCTACTTGGGCTCGCGCACGTGCCCTCTGCACGTGTTTGTGATTGCGGCGCCCACTCATTACTATGCATGTGGCGCTGCTACGCTGATTATACACTGCACTGCTGGCGCAAGCCTTACACCAGCCTTGCGCCGAGCTTCATGAATCCGGGGGCCTGTGTGTTATCTGACTATATCAAGGATTACTTGCATAAAATTAGACCCTTTTAGCAAAAGTCTGCATATCATTGCTGGAGCCTTTCTGTGTCCTGACAGAGTGCTCTTCACACTATCTGGAGATATACAGAGCTGAGTATATTTTTCTGGTATTTCAGAGTTGTGTACTGGTAATTGTTCTTTGACTAATTTTATATAATTGCTGGCTGACTTCAGAGTTGTGCACTGTTATTTTTGCTTCACCGTAGAGTTTTTCAGAACTCTGCTAAAGATTGTTTTCACCCTCCCCCTATTTCTCTGTGTCTTACGTTGGTATAACTGGTTTTACATCTTGTGTGTTATCTGACTATCTTAAGGATTACTTGCATAAAATTAGACCCTCTTAGTAAAAGTCTGCATATCATTGCTGGAGCCCACCTGTGTCCTGACAGAGTGCTCTTCAAACAATTTGGAAATATACAGACCTGAGTATATTTTTCTGACACTTCAGAGTTGTGTACTGGTAATTGTTGTTTGACTAATTTTATATCATTGTTGGCTGACTTCAGAGTTGTGCACTGCTATTTTTGCTTCACTGTAGAGTTTTTCAGATCTCTGCTGAAGGTGTTTTCCCCCTCCCCCTATTTCTCTGTGTCTTACGTTGGTATAACTGGTTTTACATCCTGTGTCTTATCTCACTATCTCAAGGATTACTTGCATAAAATTAGACCCTCTTAGTAAAAGTCTGCATATCATTGCTGGAGCCCACCTGTGTCCTGACAGAGTGCACTTCAAACAATCTGGAGATATATAGAGCTGAGTATATGTTTCTGGCACTTCAGAGTTGTGTACTGGTAATTGTTGTTTGACTAATTTTATATCATTGCTGGCTGACTTCAGAGTTGTGCATTGTTATTTTTGCTTCACCGTAGAGTTTTTCAGAACTCTCCTGAAGGTTGTTTTTCACCCTCCCCTTATTTCTCTGTGTCTTACGTTGGTATAACTGGTTTTACATCCTGTGTGTTATCTGACTATCTTAAGGATTACTTGCATAAAATTAGACCCTCTTAGTAAAAGTCTGCATATCATTGCTGGAGCCCACCTGTGTCCTGACAGAGTGCACTTCAAACAATCTGGAGATATATAGAGCTGAGTATATGTTGATGGCACTTCAGAGTTGTGTACTGGTAATTGTTGTTTGACTAATTTTATATCATTGTTGGCTGACTTCAGAGTTGTGCACTGCTATTTTTGCTTCACTGCAGAGTTTTTCAAATCTTTGCTGAAGGTGTTTCCCCCACCCCCATTTCTCTGTGTCTTAAGTTGGTATAACTGGTTTTACATCCTGTGTATTATCTGACTATCTCAAGGATTACTTGTATAAAATTAGACCCTTTTAGCAAAAGTCTGCATATCATTTCTGGAGCCTTCCTGAGTCCTGACAGCGTGCTCTTCAATCTAGCTGGAGATATACAGAGCTGAGTATATTTTTCTGGCACGTCATAGTTGTTTACTGGTAATTGTTGTTTGAGTAATTTTATATCATTGCTGGCTGACTTCAGAGTTGTGCACTGCTATTTTTGCTTCACTGCAGAGTTTTTCAAATCTTTGCTGAAGGTGTTTCCCCCACCCCCATTTCTCTGTGTTTTAAGTTGGTATAACTGGTTTTACATCCTGTGTATTATCTGACTATCTCAAGGATTACTTGTATAAAATTAGACCCTTTTAGCAAAAGTCTGCATATCATTTCTGGAGCCTTTCTGTGTCCTGACAGAGTGCTCTTCACACTATCTGGAGATATACAGAGCGAAGTATATGTTTCTGGCACTTCAGAGTTGTGTACTGGTAATTGTTCTTTGACTTATTTTATATCATTGCTGGCTGGCTTCAGAGTTGTGCACTGTTATTTTTGCTTCACTGCAGAGTTTTTCAGAACTCTGCTGAAGGTATTTTTCACCCTCCCCCTATTTCTCTGTGTCTTACGTTGGTATAACTGGTTTTACATCGGGCCAGATTCAGGAAGCCTCCGTGTAAGAGTTATAACTCTTACATGGAGGCTGCAGTTAAACGGTGTGATGTCAGCATGTCATGCATATGCATGAGGTGCATGAGGCATGCTGAATCACACCGTAACTCTTACACGGTCCGTGTAAGACAGTAGGGGGCGTGTCCGTAGGCTAAGCCCTGCAAGCGGACATGCCCCCTGAAGTCTAGAATGGCTGAAAGTAAACAGCCATGAGAGAGGCCATGGAAATGTGAATAAACACACTACACAACACATGCCCCCACAGACCAGCAATGTAAAAAGTGAACAGATGTTATAAAATGAAAATAAAAACTGTTTTATTTTTTTTAAACCCCGTAAATGTTTGCTACTGTGTGCGCTCATGTGCACGGGTGTGCTACTAGCGCAACTGCAGTTAGCAATCAGTGGAAAAGGATATAAGAACTAAATATGCAAAGTAAGCCAAGAAGTAATAGCATAGCGGTAGAGTTGTCGGCTTAAGAGCAGGCAGGCAATGTTCGAGCCCACAAAACAACCGTTTTTTTTTGTAAATAAGCTATAAAAAGGCCCCTGACAGTATTGTACAAATGTAAAAGTATTTCCTTTTGTAAAATGGAATGAAATGTAGCATATATTTTCAAGTAATACAATAATAAAAATATTTAGAAATGTACTGATAGCTAAGCTGCTGTGAGACAGAGTGCCTGTAGCTGAGTAGTGTTTCAAAGGCTGCAAATTGCTTGCCCATAGCTAAGCACCGGTTTAACAGGCTCAAACTGTGTGCAACTAGCTGTGCTTAGCTCAACATGCATGTTACTAGCCAATTAAGGTTTATCCCAGCGCACACCGTTTGCGCGGAGGTGCGCGTCGCACCCACAAGCTAACCACTAGTGTGCATGCGTTAGCTCCGCGCAAATGAGCGCAGACCTGGTTTTAAGTGCTTAAAAATGCTTTTGGCATGTTTGATTGACAGCTCCTCAACTCATTTCTAGACAGTCATGAAAATTAAAAATCAGTGGTCAGATTCGAACCCAGGATATCATGCCCTAGAGTCAAGGTACTAAACCACTAAGCCATAACAGCAGTACCTAGAAATGCATAAATAGCATATATATAGGATATAATCCAAAATGGAGCATGATAAAGCAGTTTCTGTGAAGTAGATACAATTCCAAAATGGCCAATCATAGAAATGTGCGGGAAAATCGGCATATATAAGCCCCATAGGCGGGAATACACAGCATAAACGATTGTAGAATAGACCTGCAGGCAGAATGAATGGAGTAGGGGAGGGACGTTGCTTTCGAGCACAGCAGTGGGGCGTTGAGGAGTCCAGATACATGGTCTGGCTCCTAGTTCACCATCATGAGGCCCAACTTATGCAGGGCCAGGTCTCATGGGGAGCATACAGGGTGGAGGCATGGGACCAGTTGGCTCATGATCTCACTAGTGCTACTGGGATTCCACATACTGGTGAGCAGGTCCGTCCCCACCATGCGGACCTGAAGCGACATAAAGAAGACCAGTTGACCCAATGGATCCAGGAGGCCCGGGATATGCCCAACGCCCCACTACTGAGTAAGTGACATTTTACTTATGTATGTAAGAAATTCAACTAGCTGATACCATGGAGATGTGTATTCCAATATTACTTGTTTTGTATACAGCTGCAGGTGTCCGCTCTACGAATCGAAGGGCATATGACCGCAGGCTGGCGCGGCTGCGCCACCATGCAGGTTAGTAACTCCACCTAGTACTTGTAAATAAATATTATAGTGTAGCATGTAGCAGAACACTGCAGTGTATTGATTAAAAGTAATAGAATGTGCAAGCAACAAGTGAAAGCCTGCAGGTATGGCTGCAACAAGTTCATCAGTATGCAAGTGAAACTGGAAATATAATTGATAGAAATAAATAGTGCTGTAATACAGATGTCCCACCATTAATTAAATGTAGTATAACCTGCAGTAGTCTCAAGAGTACATCTTCAGAAGCTGAGGTAATCACATGTGAGATGTATCCCCTGTTGAAATGCTGAATCATGACAGAAGTGAGGCTGCTGAAATGTGTTTGAATCACCACAGGTCTAATATGTGAATAAATACTAGAAGTACCAACCTGAACTGTGAAATAGCAGGATGTGTGAGAGTGACAGAAAGGGTCATGTATCAATAAATAAAGTAGTAATAACTCCTGAATATATAAGCCTCAGTGTGGTTCCACAGAACTAAATGCATGTGGGAATTAAAACATAACATCCCAAACTGATTTCAGTGTGTCTGAATCTTGAATGTTCAAGCCAAAATCTGTATATGGTGATGACAGTCAACAATTTTCAGATAGAATGAATGATTGTCTGACATACTAAACATCCATAGTTGTCCCCTGCCCTGTCATCAAATTGTAGCAGGATGATGTATCTGATCAAATTCAAAATAACTAGGATAGTGATGTATCTGTAACAGGTCTAGCATGACAGTCAATTAAAAATCATTTTGAAACTATCACCCACAAGCTAATTGTGTTTCTATTACAAATGTATATCAATGTATAATTTATGAATGTGTCATCATTTCCTTTCTCCACCCCACCCTATAATTGCAAATTAAAAAAAACACTAAATATTGGTATGTGAACATTTCATTAACCATGGACATTTGTCCTGTTGTTTCAAAAATATATGCATGCCCGTTGTTGCATGTTCCCTGTTCATACCTGCAAACCTGATGGCCTGTTGCCATTAATCAACCCTGCATGTTGTTTGATTGTGTATTTCTGTTCAAATAATGCATGTGATATTGATATGCCCGTTGTTCAATGGTGTTACTATCTGGGTGTTTGTTTAATGGGAATACCAATGCATGCTGTTACAACTAATTTGAATGGAATAATATGCTACTAACCCAAACCAACATAACATACTCACAAACCTAGAACGCTTGGGAAGGCAGATCCCAGCGGACCCACCTCTCCCACCTCAGCTGGCGACTGCACCTGGCATTAGTGCCCAGGCCGGACCCTCCTCCGGTGGCCCTGTGCCACCTTCGGGTGGAAGCGCTGCAGGGGATGGGGCCTGTCCCCCCTCTGCAAGCATGGCTGGAGGAGCCCGTCCACTCACCCTCCAAGGTGTCTGGTCTGTGGTGCGAAGGGAGATCCAAGACTCTGTTCTTGGGCCCCTATGCCAGCTTGAGGCCCGGGTGGCACAGCTTACGGGCATGCCCGTTGTCCTGCCTGCACAGCCCCCAGCACAGCCCCATCCTGGGCTGTGAAGGAACAGTGGCAACTGCCTATGGGTGGGGATATCAGTTCCACTGTTGCCATCTGTGGGCTCATGTGCCCTGGATATCCCAACCTCCGTCCCCGTCAATTGTGTAACCCCCCCACATGTGTCATACACCACCACTGTATGTGTCTTGTCTGTCTTGTCTGTTAACCTACCCAACCTACCTCCCCAGCTATACCGACTACCTCACCTGACATACCACTCTCAACTGATAAAAAAAAACAAAAAAAGGGCACTCTGTACCCACAAAAAAATTAAGCCCCATACATAGCTGTCCATGTTGCACACATGTCCGCAGGACATTGAAACTGTTAATTACAATTGGCTGTACAACAGGTATTAATGTTGTCCTGACACCTCTCTCAGGGGTGGAAGGTTCCAAATGTCACACCAAATTGCATACAAATGCACAGCTGTTGCTGAGAAAGACATGGGCAGCTATGGGCCTCACCTACATCCTTCCTGCAAATTCCAAGCTTGTTTCCCCTACTGTCTTATGCTCTTTGTGACCCCTTTTTCACCACTTTCCTGTCACCCCTTTTTCTTTTCTTTCAAAGAAAATAGCGCGGGTGTGCGCTTGTGTGCGCGGAGCTCACCACCAGTGCGCATGCGTGAGCTCCGCGCAAACGAGCGCAGACCTGGTTTTAAGTACTTAAAAGTGCCTTTGGCACTTTTGATTGACAGGTCCTGTACTCATTTCGAAAGAAAAATAAATTCCCACTGCCAGTCTCAAACCCAGGACTTTGGTAACACTAGTCTGTATGACCTACCACTAAGCCATGACTGTCATACAAGAACAAAGTGCTAAAATAAATATAACATGTAATAGTAGGAATCAATATAAAGGCAATATAGGATGTGTACTACCCAAAGCATGTCAGGTAGATTTTTAATGCCCAAATTACAAGATTCCCATACTAGTTAAGTGTTAACAGAAACAGGCCTGCTAATTGTTAGCTTGTACATAATAATGTAAGGTAATGTACATATATGAAAGTATGTATATGTACACATACATACATATATATATATATATATATATATATATATATATATATATATATATATTAATACATATGAAATATAGTGGTAGGTGTCAGTATTCATACACACTCACTACAGGAAACAGTGAAGATAAATGCAGCAACCAGAATCTGCAACACAGCCTGACCCCTGTGAGACTTACTAACCCTTTTAACTGCTTAAAGGTGCCTTCAGCACTTTGATTGATAGGCCCTGTACTCAATTTTAAAGCAAAATAAAAGCATAATATTAGGCTCTACCACAAGTCCATTGTAACACTAGTCTGTATGACCTACCAGTAAGCCATGACTCTCATACAGGAATATAGTGCTAAAATAAGTAGAACATGTAATAGTAGGAATGAAGATGAAGGCACTATAGGATGTGTACTACCCAAAGCATGGCAGGTAGACTTTTACTGTCCTAATAACTGGATTCCCATACTAGTTTAGTGTTAACAGAAACAGCCCTGCTAATTGTTAGCTTGTACTTAATAATGTCAGCTAATGTACATATATGAAAGTATGTATATGTACACACACACATATATATATATATATATATATATATATATATATATATATATATATATTTATTTATATTAATACATATGAAATATAGTTGTAGGTGTCAGTGTGCATACACACTCACTACAGGGTACAGGTGAGAGAAATGCAGCAACCTGAAGTTACAACACAGCATGAATCATGAGAGACTTACTAACCTTCACACTCACAGAACACTGTTGACAGCATAGCAGCATGGTCCACGCCCTTACAATCTGAAAGGGCAATGCCTATCTCACATACACTTTTATAGCACTGTCCTGAAATCACAGTGAGACATGCAATCAGTACACAACTGGTTGCATGCAATTAGCAAATGCTGCCTTACAATTGGTGCAGAGGCCATCACATGGACCCATGCAGATACCTACAAAAGCATCCAGTACTAACACTCCACACATGCAATACATTCAATGCACCAAACCGACGGGGAGAGAGAGAGAGAGAGAGAGAGAGAAAACAAAGAAAGAAAGAAAGAAATAAAGCAATAAAGGCAGTGAAAATAAAAACTGCATCAGCACAGCAGCAAAAGCAGCAGCAGCAGCAAACAGCAAGTAACAGCAGTGACAAAGCAACAGCTGACACAAACACAGGTAATGCAAAGTAGCAGGTTAATACTGTGTTTACTGTGAAACCTCCAAATGTATCATAGTTCACTATCTATAGGTATGTCCATGAGATAGGTTGTGTGTACATAGTCCTGATATATATACATATGTAATATTGCTGTACATGTCTTCCATACTTACAATTTCCATAAGTTAGAACACAAGGCCAGTTATGCATATGATGCAGTAGTTCCCAGGGTCAGTAGAGGTTCCTCCTCATTGGTGTGGGACCACTGTGTATGTATGGCACTGTTCAGGTACATATCCTGTAGTATGGCCAGGGTTTAATATCAGTCTGTAATGTGGTGCTATGTCCTCTAGGGGTGAATGTATCACACATCCAGGGATATCATTTTGTAACAGTGATGCTGTGTGTTCTGCAATGTTGAGGGTGGCCCTCACCCGGACATGTCAGATGATAGGGAGGTTACATTCATCTGTGATAACTAATTCCACTTGTGTAGGAGAATGGGGGGGATACCTGCACCCAAACTGTCTGTAAAGATGTTGCCAATATCTGTGCATCAGGTGAATGTGAACCATCTTACCACTGCTGACCACAGATGCCTTGTCTTCATGTGAATCTGCTCTGTGCTGTAGTAGCCTCCTGCTATTGTTATACAATGTGCCTGTATCTGTAGTCCACTGGACAGGATAAATAAGTGGTGTGCATATGGTCTGGGTTAGATATGGGTGTGCACATTACATGCACTATGTGAGATGTCTGTGGTAAGCTTTTGCAAGGGGGCCAGCAGTGTGTGTTGTGGCTTCCACTGGCCCAGTGGGCTGCATGGATAGCATCACAGTCCTAACTGGTGAATAACTGTGTAATTACATACATACATAGCACGGTAGTGTACTGTGCTTGTGGTATTGTTGGGATATATATATCCAGGCTGAGTAATGTGTGTCCACATCAAAGTGTTGGATGGCAACACACATACAGTATGTTGGGATGAACACCCAAGAGTGTTTCAGAAGTGTTGCCTGTGCAGAAATATCTGGCCATTACCTGTGCATCCCCCACAACACACACACATGCAACATATGGCCGAAGTACAATAGCAGTACACATAGGTTCATAGGTTCATACTAGGCTATTTGCCCTAGGGCATTGATAAGCCTAGCAGAATGTGTTTGTCTTTCGCCACCCAATTAAAATTTATGTTGCTATGCCCTTTTCCGAGGTTAGTATACTGTGCCTCTGTCTAACAGTGACATAGAAGTGATACCCGGGGTACAACTATGATCTCCATCCACTCATCCAGATTCCTATGGAAGAGAGTCAATGAGGAACTCTGCCTAACCTGTACTGTGAGTTCATTACAGAGTGAAGGGAGCCTCTGGGTTATGAATCTGTTCCTCCAGCATGTCCTATTTATGTCAGTGCTAAGGTTCAGGTCTCCTGAGCATGTGGCTGTATGGGAGTTTGATTTCCTGAGGTGCAGCATGTCCATTACTTCTGGGTTGGACATGGCTGTATATGTCAGGCACAGACTGCCTCTGAACAGGCAGTATGCCACTGAGTCCAGCTGGAATTTCTTTAACTGGGCAGCATATGGCATATGTTTGAGCCCTTTCATCCTCTTGATGAGGTACTGTTGGGGGTTTTCCAGTTGCTGTAGGTGTCCGGTTAGATACATCCCAAAAGGGGCATTGTACTCAATTATAGGCCTGATGATGGATGAGTAAAGAGGCACGATGACCTCCCCTGATGTACATGTGAATCCCTTCATGATTAGCTGGGCTATATAACATGTTTTCCAATCCACTTTGGCCACGTGGTTGTCAAATGACAGATTGCTATCAAGTTTGTTCCCCAGGTCCCCAATTACGTCTTCTGTACTTAATGGCTTAACACCTATGTGGTTCTTTGCCACCAGTGTGGAGGTGTGGGTATCTTTGATGAATATTGATACTCACCCTCCTTTTGTTGTGTGGTCCAAGTGTTGGGGCCGACAAGAATGGTAACAGGTATAACTTGGTAGTGCTGGTGTGCTCTTGGGAAACATGAACCAGGTTTCTGTTACTGCACAGATATCGATGTCCATAATGCTAAGTAGAGTTTTGAGTGTGTGTATCTTGAGGTTTAGACTTCTGGTGTTGAGTAGCATTACTCTTAGTTCCTCATCCTTTGTGATACGTATGGATGTGGGTTTGCCTTATGAGCCTAGCCTAATAAAGGCACTATGGGTGTAGCAAGAGCCTTTGCCAAAATCCAAAAGCCCAGGGGTGACAGGTGCAAGCTGTCCCTAGCAAAGCATCGTGGATTGTACAGCATATCATCCCAAGCTGACAGGCATTGGATCACCTTTGAATGACACCAGTACTTCAGTCAATTGTTGAAAGTGATCATCTCGCCTTGATATTGTGGCATCATTCTTGGTGAGGGTAAGATGCTACTCAAGGTCAGGGTCATACTGTCTTGGGCTACATGCTCAGAGAGCTCCTTTCTGTCTCTTTTCATGTAGTCCAGGGAGGTATGTGTCAGGTCATTCACACCAGCATGGACAATGAGTGAGTCATATTTGTACTTGCCTTGGAGTTACTTGAGTGCTTGTGTTATGTGGTGGGTCATAGTGCCCGACAGGCTGCACACTGTGACCCTCTCCTCGTTCAGCCTGGTGAACGTGACGTCAGTGTGCCTGATGATAGAGTCACCTATTACAAGTGTATGAGGTGTGTTGTTTACTATTAAGGGCTGTGAGTGTCCAGCACATTGGCTTTGTGAGATATGTGTTGCACATGTATGGTTATGGGGTAGCGGTTGCTTGGGTGTCTGCTTTGGAGGTCTCTGCTGCTTAGGCAGATTTTTATTTTGATCCTCCGAGTATGTTTTTGTGTGATTATGTGCTTGTTTTGCTGTCATGGTAGGTCTATGTGAGACTGGAATTGTAGTGAGTGTGGTTTCCTTCTCCACCTGACTGGTTATGGCAGTATTGAGTAGAGAGAGCCTAGCCTCCAGTTTGGTATATGGTTGCATCACTCACATGTGTTTGGATTTGTTGTTAAGAGGAGAGGGTTGTCTGTGTACATGAGGCTGTTATAACATTGCCTGTGGATTACCACACTCACCAGCTGGACTGGAGAGGAGATTGACAACTGACCTTTGGACATGCTAGAATACTATTGTGAAGTCCGTAATAATTGAAAACAAGGTCCAGTGGGGAGTGAGGGTGTACTGATATTAATTTCTACTGCTGACTGATATAATAGCTTCAGTGAGCAAGTGCCAGGTAACTTAAGTGCAATGTGTTACAATTTAGTAAATGCAAAAATGACAAGCAGGCACTTTCTGTCAAGTGTAACAAGGACATAAGTACAGTAAGCGATGCAGATATCAGTAGTGATTCACAGAAGTGCTGAGAAGCTGTGTATTATGTGGAATTAGTGTACCAGTGAAATAACAAGCTAACAAATAAGCATATAAACAAAGCTAGATCCAGGAGGCTTGGATGTAGTGTATGCTACAGCAAACAAGGTATACCAATGTCAGTAAGATACAATTCAAATATGCAGGCACTATAAACCTTAAACCAGAAGTTCCCAGCTATGAATGGCAGAGTACAGCCTATTCTCACACAAGAGTGCAGACCACAAACCTTGTTAATGTTAAATAACTGGCCTGAAGCCCAACTGCTTATACCAGAACTAATACACTTGGACACTGGGCTCTCAATCAGCAGTTCCCAACTTAGAAGGATGACAGCTACCTGTCCTGCCACCACAGTGCTTGCCACAAACCTTCCTAATGTAGAACAACTAGTCTGAAGGCCAAGTGCGTAATCCAAAAGACGTAGAATAATAGCTACACTTTAATCAAGTTACAACCAAGCATTAATAACTACAATTTTAATACTTTATGTATAGAATGTGTACCATATATTGCTGACATACTCTGCTGATATCCTGTTTGTGTACTTTTCCAGGGAGATATGGGTCCAAAAAGGAACCCTGCCTACTCTGCTGCAGAGGACGAAGTGATCCACCAGAGCCTGGTGTGTGACTATGACATCCTGTTTTCACGCACACCCAGAATCAGCAGGAGAGGTCTGCACTGTGGCAAAACCTTGTCAGCAGGATAAATGATGTTGGCATGCATGATAGGACTTATGAGCAAGTGAGACATCACTGCAGTGATTTGATTAGAAATGTCCGCCAGCGTGCTGCAGATATCCGCAGGCAACAGGTTGCCACAGGTGGGGGGGGTGGCCACACATCCCCCCCTCACCAGACAGGAGGGGCTACTGCTAAGTGTCGTGGATCCAGCCCCAGAACAACAACAGCATCAGACTTGCATAATGATGGAGGTTGGATCCACACAGCAGCAAGACACTGAGCGTGCAGGTAAGATGCCATATGTACATATGACTGTTCCGTACACTGTTACTTCATGCATAAGGTGTGCACGTGGTATGTATCTGTCATCATGATATGTAATTGTGCATGTGTGATACTGACATTATGAGCAGCTGATGTGTATAAGGGAACTGGTGTACTACTGTACTGTATCATATGCAAAACAAATGGCACACTTGTGCCCACTGACATTACTTTCTACATATTTCCAGGTCCCTCCCATCTAGCAACGAGGCAGGCCATACATGCTGGTGAGTGTGTTTATCATTACCTGAAAAACAATTTATAATACTAGTAAGAGTAGTGTATCTCTGTAGTATACATGCTGGTGAGTGTGTTTAATAATACCTGCTGCTTAGGCAGATCTTTATTTTGATCCTCCGAGTATGTTTTTGTGTGATTATGTGTTTGTTTTGCTGTCGTGGTAGGTCTATGTGAGACTGGAATTGTAGTGAGTGTGGTTTCCTTCTCCACCTGACTGGTTATGGCAGTATTGAGTAGAGAGAGCCTAGCCTCCAGTTTGGTATATGGTTGCATCACTCACATGTGTTTGGATTTGTTGTTAGGAGGAGGGGGTTGTCTGTGTACATGAGGCTGTTATAACATTGCCTGTGGATTACCACACTCACCAGCTGGATTGGAGAGGAGATTGACAATTGACCTTTGGACATGCTAGAATACTATTGTGAAGTCCGTAATAATTGAAAACAAGGTCCAGTGGGGAGTGAGGGTGTACTGATATTAATTTCTACTGCTGACTGATATAATAGCTTCAGTGAGCAAGTGCCAGGTAACTTAAGTGCAATGTGTTACAATTTAGTAAATGCAAAAAGAACAAGCAGGCACTTTCTGTCAAGTGTAACAAGGACATAAGTACAGTAAGCGATGCAGATATCAGTAGTGATTCACAGAAGTGCTGAGAAGCTGTGTATTATGTGGAATTAGCATACCAGTGAAATAACAAGCTAACAAATAACAAGCATATAAACAAAGCTAGATCCAGGAGGCTTGGATGTAGTGTATGCTACAGCAAACAAGGTGTACCAATGTCAGTAAGATACAGTTGAAATATGCAGACACTATAAACCTTAAACCAGAAGTTCCCAGCTATGAATGGCAGAGTACAGCCTATTCTCACACAAGAGTGCAGACCACAAACCTTGTTAATGTTAAATAACTGGCCTGAAGCCCAACTGCTTATACCAGAACTAATACACTTGGACACTGGGCTCTCAATCAGCAGTTCCCAACTTAGAAGGATGACAGCTACCTGTCCTGCCACCACAGTGCTTGCCACAAACCTTCCTAATGTAAAACAACTGGTCTGAAGGCCAAGTGCGTAATCCAAAAGACGTAGAATGATAGCTACACTTTAATCAAGTTACAACCAAGCATTAATAACTACAGTTTTAATACTTTATTTATAGAATGTGTACCATATATTGCTGACATACTCTGCTGATATCCTGTTTGTGTACTTTTCCAGGGAGATATGGGTCCAAAAAGGAACCCTGCCTACTCTGCTGCAGAGGACGAAGTGATCCACCAGAGCCTGGTGCATGACTATGACATCCTGTTTTCACGCACCACCCAGAATCAGCAGGAGAGGTCTGCACTGTGGCAAAACCTTGTCAGCAGGATAAATGATGTTGGCATGCATGATAGGACATATGAGCAGGTGAGACATCACTGCAGTGATTTGATTAGAAATGTCCACCAGCATGCTGCAGATATCCGCAGGCAACAGGTTGCCACAGGTGGGGGGGTGGCCACACACCCCCCCCTCACCAGACAGGAGGGGCTACTGCTAAGTGTCGTGGATCCAGCTCCAGAACAACAACAGCATCAGACTTGCATAATGATGGAGGTTGGATCCACACAGCAGCAAGACACTGAGTGTGCAGGTAAGATGCCATATGTACATATGACTGTTCCGTACACTGTTACGTCATGCATGCATAAGGTGTGCACGTGGTATGTATCTGTCATCATGATATGTAATTGTGCATGTGTGATACTGACATTATGAGCAGCTGATGTGTATAAGGGAACTGGTGTACTACTGTACTGCATCATATGAAAAACAAATGGCACACTTGTGCCCACTGACATTACTTTCTTCATATTTCCAGGTCCCTCCCATCTAGCAACGAGGCAGGCCATACATGCTGGTGAGTGTGTTTATCATTACCTGAAAAACAATTTATAATACTAGTAAGAGTAGTGTATCTCTGTAGTATACATGCTGGTGAGTGTGTTTAATAATACCTGCAACACTCACGTTAATACTAGTAAGAGTAGTGTAACTCAGTACTGATGTGTGTGTGTACTGCGGGGTGTGCATGTGTGCCTGTGCCCATGTGTGCATGTGTGTGTGTGTCCATGAGTGCATGTGTCCATTTCTGAATGTGTGCATTTGTATTGAAGTGCATCACCGTAACATATGTGTTGAGACTGTAACCTGTGTTCCCTGTTTCCCTCCCATAGGTTCTGGTGCTGCTCTGGTGACCTGCAGCAGGGAACCTGAATCTTGTGCCCCAGGTACTGATGATGATGAAATGTCTATAATGGTGCAGGAAGGTGTGTCTGGGTCTGCCATTGGTCAGCCAATTGACAGTACACAGCTGTCAACCCCTTCAATGCGCACAGTCATCCTGCCGTTACATCCTTTGTCACCATTGTCCCTAGGCGATGGACAGTCTGCATTGGGCATAGATCAGGGTAATGTGGTACCTGTGGTACATGCATCCCCACAAAGCAGCCATGAGCAGCGTCCTCCAATGGTACCATGCAGATAGTCGCCCATGGGTTCTCGTGGGGGCATCCATGGCCGTACTGCCTCTAGCCGACGTTCCCAAGGAGGTATGTCAACCTCCACTATGTTTTGGACTGTTATGCAGGCACAGGCGCATATGGAAAGGTACACCAGACAGGGTCTGAGGGAGCTGAGAGCATGTCGCACAGCCATGACAGATGGCATGCGTGACATTGCGAATGCTATTCGTAAATTCACAGATGTCGTTGACAGACATTGTGGGGACATACAACAGCTGCTCCACAACCAGATGTCCATGGGCCAGGGCGATGGTGTGCGTTTACGGCGTCGACGTGGCCATATGCCGGCAACAGCACCAGCTGGCAGTCGCCACAGACGACAACAGGCCCACTCACGCACCTCAAGTGCCAGCAGCAGCCCCAGCAATGCTGGGTCAGTGCTGTCATCAGGACGCCCCAGGAGACCACGTGCACATGGCTCTGGACAGTCCCAACAGGGAACTGTGTCCAGTCAACACACACCCGCTTCCGATGACAGTACCCAGTCTGGGTTAGTACCGGATATGGTCCGTAGCACCCCTGCCAGGCACAGGTACCGTGTCCGTGCCCACAGACACTGATCTGGATGACCTGACAGGTGCAGTCTGTGGCTGTCCACAAAACCCTGTACATGGCAGCCATTATGTGGGACTGTGTGCGTGCTTACACACATACAGATATTTAACACCTAGGGAAAACACATACACACACACACTGCACCAACACTGGTCCACCCTGTACTGCTGCCCCTCACAAACACACATACACACACATGTCTATTGGTGTTACCAGTGGCTGGCTTGGGCATACCTAACCCACACCTTGTGCATATGATGACACTGTGCCACCTCCTGCATACTACAACATCAGTGCAGGAAAAGGTAAACACGTTGCTGATGCACAGGGTGACTACATAGATGTGTATAAGTAGTAACATGTTGGTAACTGTTCACTGTTCCACTATGATTGTGTGTATATCCCAGCATTCCTGCTGCAGTAACTGTATGAATGTCCTGGAATGTTATCTGCACCCATACTACTTACCAAAGTGTACCAGCTGCACACCATCACATGCTACCATTGACTATGGGAATGTGCATCATGTGCTGTATTGTAGATTCAGCTATATGTATCTGTTCTGCCACACATGCATTTACACACACCCTGCTACCTCCACACATGCACATGCTCACCTGCCATTTCCATTATGTATTACCCTACATGAGTAGCTGTCAACACATGACAGGTACACATTTGAAAAGTGCACTATTTGGATTACTACCGCTGTCCTCTTCTCTAACTGTATTCACAGGGTGCAGGCAACCTCATTAGTTTAAAAGTGTCATGTGCATCAGGTACTGTGGTTCCCTGATTGCCACATCCAACATGTTTTCCATATGTAAATGCACACACAGAAACATCCCACATCCACACACTTGCCACATTCAGGTTTCAAAACACTATCTAGGTATATTCTGGTACATGTGTGTGTTACAGTAGCATGTAGCACTATACTGAGTACTGGCAGTTGTCTGTTGTCATGTTGTTTGTATAGGGTGCTGTCAACATCACTGTTTGTTAAGGGAAACGTGCACCCTGCAGTGCGTAGCCCCATTTGGCAAAATCCACATCACACCCCCAGCATTGTGCACACACACTAAAACACATACTTTCCATTTGCAAGATTCAAACCCCTACCTAACTGTGTTATGACACTAGAGACAGACACATTAGCAGAGTGCGCTATTTGCATTAGTGGGGGAGCTTTTTTCTAATGCTGTACTTAGAGGGTGCTGACATCATCTGTGTTTAGGAAGAGGGATGTGCACCATGTAGTGTGTTCTCCCAGTTGGCAAAAGGTACTTTTCCCTCCCAGCATTATACACACACACAAACCCACTCACACTAACTCACATACATTCCCTTTGCAGGATTCAAACCCCTACCTAGCTATGTTATGACACTGGAGAAAGCCGCATTAGCGAAGCATGTTATAGAAATTACTGGAGAGCGTTAATTCAGGTAATATAGTTATAGAGTGCTGACATCATCACTGTTTCAAAAGGGGAATCTGCATCCTGTAGTGTACTGTCACAGTTGCTAATAGGGGCATTTCCCACACACACATAGATGTGTTTGAGGTTTGCATATGTGGGGGATCCAGTACTCCAGTGTGATTAGTATATGGTTCGATTGCAGCAATGAGGGATATACTTCAAGTGGTGAGCATTTTGTACTCATGTTTGTGATGATCAGGTCTAGTATATTTTCCCCTCTTGTGGGAATGTTGACTACCTGTTCCATAGCTAAAGAGTTTCTGAACTATGGGAACCCTAGAGTTTCGGTATTGTGGCTTGAGTAATGTTCACAGTCTATGTTTGGGTAGTTGACGTCACCCAGTATGATGGTGTTTGCAGAGAAATCTATACTCTCCTGTGTCGTCATGAAGGCTGTGTGGGATTCCTGAGTTTGAGAGGGTGATGTAAGAGCTCCTCTGTGTCTCTTTCCATGTGGTCCAGGGAGGTACGTCTCAGGTTGTTCACACCAGCATGGACAATGAGTGCCTCATACTTACACCTGCTGTGGAGTGACCTGAGTGCTTGTGTTATGCGGCACATTCTATCACCCGACAGGTAGCTAAATGTGACCCTCACCTTGCTCAATCTGGAGGGAGGGACATCAGTGTGTCTGGCTATGGCATCACCTATTATAGGTGTGTCACACATTGTGTTTGGCCTTATGGGCTGTGCCTGTTAGGAACACTGACTTTGTGAGGTCTGTGTTGCTTCAGATATGTGTTCATGTGGGATGCAGCATGTCTGGCCATGTCATTTCTGTCCGTGGTCTGGTAAGTATCACCTTTGGTGACATAGGTATTCATATGTCAGCTGGTGAGCATTTGCAGTGTTACCTACTGAAAGTGGTACAGCTTGTTTGTTGTACAATGGACTACATGCAGCCCTGCTTACAGTAGCTATGTTTGCATGCATGTTTCCTTGCAGTTACCCTGGAATACTGATCCAACCTGCCATGCAGAGTTACACAGCTTCTGTGGACTCCTAGTGACATCTGCATAGCTTACTATATGTATGTTCATGTCTCACTTGACAGAATGTCACTGTTTCTCCTGTGCACATGTACATTGCCTGTGACACTTTGCATATGACTTACCTGGCATCTGTCCACGTGAGCAGTCATATATGCCACTGCAGGACTCTAAACCTGATGATGCACACACTCACAGCATTCCTCAGCATGGAGAACATCACTATCTGTGCAGTAACAGATACCGGATTCAGGGCTACCAACAGCACTCCAGCACTACCAAGTTATACCTCATACCATGCTTTTCAGGCCCATAACTTGCAGAAAACCACAAAGGGAGGGGGTGTATTGATATTCATCCAAGATACCCACACCTCCAGGTTGGTGGCAAAGCACCAAACATCAGAGACTATCCATATGCAAGTAACAATGGGTAAAACTGCCTTCCAGGTTATAGCCTGCTACAGACCACCCTCACAAACACAGGAATCGCACATGGCCTTCCTGACAACAGTTGGAAATATGTAGGTCTGTCCATACACCATTATATTGGGTGGGTTAAATTACCCAAACATAGACTGGGAGCATGACTGTAGCTCCAACACCCTAGCCCACAGATTACTGGAATTTATATACCAATATGCTATGGAACAACATGTTACCACTCACACAAGAGGGGAAAACATACTGAACCTGATCATCACCAACATGGGGACTCTATGCTCCAGACCAGAAGTGTATCCCTCACTGGTAAGATCAGACCATAAACTAATCTCACTGGATATTCACATCCCAAGGCCACCCCCTGCACAGAAGAATACAGTCAACAACTCATATCAAGCATGTTCACACTCCTCATAAATGATGTGGAAACCTTCAAAGCCCCCAGGCCTGTTGAAAATATGGACCAGACTGCAGATACCTGTATAAAGGCATTCTATGGACACATTCAGGAATGCATGGATCATGCAATCCCAAATAAAAGCAAGACCCAATCCTCCAAAGGCAGACGTCCTGTGTGCTGGACACCAGCCATAAACAAACTATACAATAGAAGGATAAAGCTACTACATGATACAACAAACTCCCAAAATGTGAAGGCATCACTGATGAGTATTAGAAAAAACTACAGGCACTCATAAGATTGTCTAAGGCCATCTTTGAGAGAAGATTCCACAAGACACTGAGGATAATCACAAGGCTTTCTGTAGTTATGTTAGGAACCTGGGTGGTAATTCCCAGATATGCTCAGAGGTAATCCAAGATGTCACAAGAAATACCAAACACACAGACATTGCCAACATCCTAGTGGACAGGTTCACTGCTACTTTCTCCCCCCCTCCACACCAAAAGGGCAAATATTTCTCCCAGCAGAGTGCTGCTCCCCCCCCCTGACATCTCAGATGCTCAGGTAAGAGCTGCCCTCTCCAAAACAATAGACACTGCATCAATGGGACCAGACAGTGTCCCAGGCTGTGTCCTACACGAACCCCAAGAAGAGCTACACCTAGACATAACACTACTGTTCAATCCCAGCCTTACTACACGATATGTGGCCAAAGAGTGGCGTACAGCAACAGCGGTCCCTCTACATTTAGGTGGTGCCTTAACGGATCCTGGTCACTATCGCCCCATACGTCTGAATAGCTTGGTCTGCAAAGCTATGGCAAGGATCATCATGAACCTCATAAATATAGATATCGGGGACCTACAGACACTTCATCATACACAGTTTGGCTTTGTTAATGGCAGATCCTGCCTCTCAAACCTGTTTGATTTCTTTGAAACAGTCACCAAGGCTACTGTCAAGGGGAAGGTGGCCTACATAGCCTACCTGGACCTTGCATAAGCCTTAGATACAATACCCCACTAGTGCATTCTAGGGAAGCTCACCAGTGTACATATTAACCCCTATGTCACTACAGATATTGCACAGTGGCTCAAGGGCAGAACACACATGGTTGGAAGTGCTGGAGCCATGTCAGCCTCAAAACCAGTTACAAGTGGTGCCCCACAAGGCTCAGCCCTGGGATCTGTCTTGTTCAGTATATATTTATCAGAGGTACAGGCCAACATGGAAGTACTGTGGCTGAGCAAGTCACAGATGACTGCAAACCGGACGCCATAATCAACTCTCCAGCCAACACACACATCCCCCAAAAGGGCATCTTAGAAACACACGACTTGTGCCACAGCCATGGCCTCAAGCTGAATGCCAAAAAGTGTATAGTCATCCCCTTTGTCAAAAACAAAGTGACCACAAAGTACCACATATGTGTTAATCCATTAAGTGCAGACGAAGGAATTATGGACCTTGGGGTACACAAGTTCATAGCATTCTCTCATTTGACAACCACATGGCCAAAGTGGTTAGGAAAACATTTTATATAGGCCACATCATCATGAAGGGATTCACATGTAGATCAGGGGAGGACATTGTGCCTCTTTACTCATCCCTCATCATGCCCATTATTGACTACAATGCCCCTGTTGGCATGCACCTTACCAGACACCTGCAGCAACTGGAAAGACCACAAAAGTACCTCAACAAAGAGGATCAAAGGGCTCAAACAGATGCCACATACTGACTGGTTAAAGTAACGGCAGCTCTACTCAGTGGCATACTGCCTCTTTATAGGCAATCTGTGCCTGACATATAAAGCCATGTCAAACCCTGACTTAATGGTCATGCTGCACCTCAGAATATCCAGATCCCATCAGGCTACACGCTGGAAAGACTTGCACCTCAGGAGTGATATACATAGGACATGCTGGAGGGACACATTCATAACTCAGAGGCTCCCTTCACTCTGGAATATTATCCCAATAGAGGTTAGGCAGAGTCACTCAGTGACTGTCTTCAAGAGGGATATTAATGACTGGATGGGACATTGTAGGTTTACCCTGGGTATCAGTTATGTGTCACTGTTAGACAGAGGCACAGTATACTAACCTTGGAAAAGGGCATAGCAAGATAGATTTACAATGCATGGTGAAAGCCACACACATTCTGGCTAGGTTTATAAATGCCCTAGGGCAGATAGCCTAGTATGAACCTATGAACCTATGTATCTTGTTCACCATTGGCCCTATGTGCTGTTAATCACCAATGCAATCTCAATACTATGGTAGCATGTGCAAAGGTCAGTTGTCAGTCACCTCTATGGTACAGTTGTGGAATATGTGAGTCATGTAGTAATGTCACAGCTGCCACATGTACACAGTCAACCCTATCCCCTACCCATGGATGTACAACACATGTATGTGATGGAAACACATGGCCAAACTGTGGACTAAGCACTCTGAACCCAGTACTGGCATGAGCTGTCAGGTGGCATGAAATACTACAGTGACTGCAATACCAGTCTGATGTGGACCTACACTGACAGCAATACAAGCACAGAAACACACCAGGCCATTCGTGGAGCCTAAGGATAGCATCCTGCCTGAGTGGCAGACACCTCTGCAGCTGGCACACAGGCATACGTTAGGCCTGAACACAGCACGCATAACACATAGCATACAAATCCTGTGTGCCAAACAAGCACAGTCTGTACAGCTATACAACACCACTGCTGCAGTTGTGTTAGGTACTTTTATTGTCCAGTACAGTGAGGTCATGCTCACCAGGCTGGACAAGGCGAAGGTCACAGTGATATGCTCATGGGGCACTATGGTCCACCACATAACACAAGCATACAGGTCAGTCAGATGCATGGACACATATGACTCAGTCATTGTCCATGCCACTACAGCTGATGTGTGATGTCCCTCACTGGGATACATGATAGGGAACATGGAAGGGCTCACTGAGCATGTGGCACAGGCTGGTCAAACCCTGACCTCGGTTGGCATCATACCCTCACCAGGAATGCTGACATATTACTGAATGCTAATGAATTACTGAAGCTACAACACCCTAGCTGACAGGTTCTTATCATGCGGTCACTGCATTGCTATGGAACAACTTCTTACCACTCCCACAACAGGTGAAAACATGCAGCACCTGTTCATCAACAACATGTAGACTATATGCCCCAGACCAGGTGTGTATCTCTCACTACTAGGTTGATAGCATCTACATCTCACACTGTATATACACATCCCACATGCAGCACCTGCACAGAAGACCACAGTCATAATGTTACCCAGTGCAAATACCATGTATTCACATGTGGCAGGCATCACACATGGTAACTATTGAAGGTCGCAGGTACATATGTGTATTTGGCACACACATACATCATGTGTGCATTGCCATAACTGGTTTAATTGATGTCATGCATTATTGTGAGAAACAACCCGCACACATGGGCATTCTGTGTGAGCAAAACACACGTGACATGTCTGGAATCAAAAGCCATAAATAATTGTGATATCGTTTAGAAAGGGGTATGTGCATCCTGTAGTGTGTTTCCCCAGTTGCCAAAAGGGATGTTTTTTTCATACACACTTACTCCCCTTCACACACACTTGGCACTTACTGGATTCAAACGCCTACTTAACTATGTTATAACATTAGAGACAAACGCATTAGAAGAGCACGCTATTCGCATTACCAGGAGATTTCTTTTCTCCTGATTTACTTATAGGGTGCTGACATCATCGGTGTTTAGAAAGGGGAATGGGCATCCTGTGGTGTGTTTTCACAGTTGCCAAAAGGGGATGTTCTTTTCAGACACACTTACACATGCTCTTGCTAGATTCAAACCCTTACCTAACTATGTTATGACACTAAAGACGGATGCATTAGCAGAGCGCACTATTCAGATTACTGAGAGAATTCCTTTCTCCTGATATACTTATAGGGTGCTGACATCATCAGTGTTTAGAAAGGGGAATGAGCATCCTGTGGTGTGTTTTCACAGTTGCCAAAAGGGATGTTGCTTTCATACACACATACTTACTCCTCTACACACACACACTTGCTGGATTCAAACCCATACGTAACTATGTTTTGACACTAGAGATGGACACATTAGCAGAGCGCACTATTCAGATTAGTGGGAGATTTCTTTTCTCCTGATTTACTTATAGGGTGCTGACATCATCAGTGTTTAGAAAGGGGAATGAGCATCCTGTGGTGTGTTTTCACAGTTGCCAAAAGGGATGTTCCTTTCATACACACTTACACACACACCTACCCCTCTTCACACACACTTGCCACATTCAAACCCCTACCTAACTATGTTATGACACTAGAGACAGATGCATTAGCAGAGCGCGCTATTCGGATTACTGGGAGATTTCTATTCTCCTGATTTACTTATAGGGTGCTGACATCATCAGTGTTTAGAAAGGGGAATGAGCATCCTGTGGTGTGTTTTCACAGTTGCTAAGAGAACATTTCCCTCACACAGACTTGCACACAGACCAACCACGATCACCCACACACACACACTCTGGATAAGCTGTCATTCCCTAGGGCAAACAGCCTAGTGTTGACCTCTACACCCATATGTTTAACTGTCAGATGCACATTATTTGGTGCTGATAGCAATGTTTGCAGGTCTTTATTGCCATAACAGTTCCTGTTTGTATGAACAACTTGTGTATCTGTAGAAGATGTTTGCATATGGGGGAAATCCACTATATCATGTATGTCTCTGTAGTCATTTAAGTGTGAGCACTGGTCAGACTGCTATAATGTTGTTGGTTACTGGAATAACACGTACATATACCAGATATATGTGGCAAAATGCTAAACTGATATTTGGACTAAGTGTGTGAGCATGCCCAGTTCAGCCTTCCCATGGCATGTTGTGTGAAAGATGGCTCATTTATCAAAGTGTGTGAGCATGCCCAGTGTGAGCTTTCCATATGTTGAACTCTGCAGCCCATCACATTTGTGGATGAGTGTGAACTTCAACAAATATCTCCAGTTTATGGTTGTGTGTTCTGTGCCATGTTGTGTAGTTACTGTCCAAATGCTTTTTGTGTGAACACAACAGGGATTATACTGTGCCTGCAAGTTTTGCATGGGATACTTTGCATACAATTGTCAACATCCGTTCATACTGACCTAACAATGTAGTACTGTATAGTGTAGTGGTTCAGTACTTTCACTGTGGTGGACAGTATCCTGGGCTTTAGTCCTATCACTGCTTTACATTTCCATAGTGAGCACAACAGCCTGGTTAGGGTCCAGTTTTGCACATCCGCACAAAGGCGGTGCCTCTATGGACCCTGGTAATTACCACTCCATAAGCTTAACAAGTCTAGTCTGCAAAGCTATGGAGGGGATCATAATGGAGCTCATAAACATAGATATAGGGGACATGCAGACATTGGACCCATCCCAGTTTGGCTTTGTCAAGGGCAGATCATGCCTTTTGAACTTGGTCGACTTCTTCAAAACAGTCACTAAGGCCATTGATGAGGGGAAGGCAGTCCATACAGCCTACCTTGACCTTGCAAAGGCTTTCAACACAGTACCCCACTCGGGTATTGTAGAAAAACCTACCAACTTAAATGTAAACCCATATTGCACAAGATGGGTTGCAAACTGGCTTAAGGACAGGGCCCACAGGGTTAGAGTTGCTGGCGCTATGTCAGACTCCAAGCTGGTCACAAGTGGTGTCCCACAGGGCTGGGTCCTTGGCCCCCTATTGTTCAGCATCTACTTCTCAGAAGTGCAGGCCAACATGGGAGGCTTTGGCTGACTTTGCAGATGACTGCAAACTGGGCGCCATAGTGGACAGTACATCAGACACAGATATCCTTCAGAAGGGACTCATGGAAACTGATAGCTGGTGCCAGAGCCATGGCCTGAAGTAAAATGCCAAAACATGTATAGTCATACCCTTCGGGAAAAGCAAGGTAACCCCAAGCTACCATATAGGTGGCAATCCTCTAAGCACAAAGGAGGTTATCATGGACCTGGGGACCCAGGTTGACAGTGGCCTTTCTTCTGACACTCACGTTGCTAAAGTGGTTAGAAAGACCTTCTACATTGCCCACCTGATCATGAAGGGATTCACATCCAGATCTAGTGAGGTCATTGTTCCCCTGTACTCTTCACTTATCAGACCAATGATCGAGTACAATGCCCCATTCTGGATGTATCTCACCCGACAGCTGCAGCAATTGGAGAGACCCCAGATGTCCCCCACCAAAAGGATAAAGGGACTCCAACATCTGTCATATGCTGCCAGATTGAAGACACTCCAGCTCTATTCAGTCGCATACCATCTGCTCAGAGGTGACATGTGCCTGACATGCAAGGCCATTTCCAACCAGGAATTAATGGACATGCTCCACCTCAAAATCTCCAAATCCACCAGAACCACTAGGGCAAGTGACTTAAACCTTAGCAGGGATATACGTAGGACATGCTGGAGGGATAGATTTATCACTCAGAGACTCCCTATGCTGTGGAATACATTTCCGGTCCATGTGCGGCAGAGCACCTCGCTGGCTCTGTTCAGGAGGAATCTTGACCTGTGGATGTGAGATCATAGGTTTACCCCCGGGAATCGTCTCTGTGTCACTGCTGGACAGAGGCACAACAAACTAATGGGCACAGTATTGTTTCCATATAAGGGGTGGTGTAAGCCACAAAACACTGGGCTAGGCTTATAACTGCCTTAGGGCAGATAGCCTAGTATAAACCTATGAACCTATGCACCTATGTGACCATGTTACATTATGTTCAGATATGAACTACTTACAACAGCCTCATCCAATATCAGTAGTGTATTCCACAACATAGGTGTACATTGGCAGACACTACTAATGTGCCCTAGGCCATTTCTAATGCTAGTCAGAGAGTGTGTTTGTCCTTCGACACATTGTAAGTGTGGTTTGCCATGACATATGTCTTGTTTAGTATACTGTGCCTCTGTCTACCCGTGACATAACAGTGATACCCAGGGTAAACCTACCATCTCCCATCCACTCATTAAGGTTCCTGTTGAGGAGAATCAACGAGTGACTCTATGGATAACCTGTACTGGTAGTTTACTCATGCGTGGGGGTGGCTTCTGTGTTATGGATAATGCAGTACAGCTTGTCCTATGTATGTCAGTGCTGGGGTTCAGGTCCCTCTTGTGCATAGCTCACTGCCATTCAGATTGTACAAGGTGCAGCATGTTCATTGATTCCAGCTTGGACATGGCTTTCTACATCAGGCACAGCTTGCCTCTGGGTGGCCAGCATGGCAGTGTGTGGAGTTGCACTCTGTTTAATCAGGCAACACATTACATCTGTTCAAGCTCTTTGATACTCCTGGTGAGGTACTGTTGTGGACTTTACAGTTGATGGAGGTGTCTGCTGAGGTACACCCCACAGGGGCTGTTGTGGTCAATTGTAATGCTGATGAAGGATAACTGCAGAACCACAATGACCTTCCCTTATCTAGATGTCATAACCTTCATGATTAGGTTGGTATATGGATTGTTTCTGTTAACACTACAGCCACATGTTTGTCCAATGCAGGATATCTATCACCTTGTGTACCCAGGTCTGTCATTACATGTTAAGTATGTAATGGGTTAACACCTATGTGGTAATCAGTGGTCACTTACTGTATATCCACAGAGGTTGACTATACAGTTTTCTCCATTTAACATGCTGACATGGCTATGGCACCGGTTGTCTGTTTCTATGTGGCCCTTTTGTGGGATGCTTGTGTCAGCTGGAGTGTCAGATATGTTAGGCGGTTTGTAGTCCTCTGCAAACATGTTCAGGCACAGTCCTTACATGTTGGCCTGTACCTATGGGGCATGTATACCAGACGGGGAAGGTCCCAGGACCAAGCTTTGTGGGATACCTGTTATATGTGGTTTGTAGTCTGACATGGCTGCAGCATGTCTGGCCATGTCAGTTCTGTCGTTGGTCTGCTTTGCAACCCCTCTAGTGACATTGGGGTGTATATATAAGCTGGTGAGCATATCTATATTGAACACGTAGGATATTGTATGGAAGGCTTTGCAGGGTCCAGCTACACTGTGTGGACCACATTGCCCTCATCGGTGACCTCAATTACTGTTTCAACTGAGTCACACATGTTTAGGGGCGGGGTCTGCACTTAATAAACCCACACTGGGTAGGGCCAGGTGTCAATAGATCCCCAATATTGTTATGTCTGTGGTACATGCTGATCCTTTCCATAGCTGTGCAGACCAAGCTTCTCAGGAGTCTGTGGTGGTTGTTTTTAGTATCCATTCAGGCGACACCTTTCTTGAGAACGACCACTGTTGTTGTACACTGCTCTTTGGGTACATATCCTGTGGTAAGGCTGACATAATGTCAGGGAGGCAGCAGTCTGCTGGGAAAGATATTTTGCATTATGGGGGTTGCACTGCACCTGTCAGGATGTATGTTGGCAATACGTGTGTGTGTTTGGTATGTTGTTTGTAATATTTGTGTGATCCGGAGCATATCTGGGAATTCACAACACGCTTCCTACCATCAGTTGCAGCAGCCTTGGGGTTATCCTTAGTGTCCTGTACAATTTGTATCATAATAGGTTCATAGGTTCATAGTAGGCTATCCACCCTAGGGCATTTGTAAGCCTAGCCACAGCGTGTGTGGCTTTTGCCACCCCTTGCTATGTGAATATTATGGCCATTTATGATTTACTTGGCTGTGCCTCTGTCTGGACATGACACAGTAAAGACCCCCAGTGTACATTTACAATTATCCATCCATTTTGCTAAATTCCTGTTGAAGAGTGTCAGTGAGGGGCTCTGCCTAACATGTAGTGGTATTCTGTTCCAGGGTGTGGAGAGACTCAGGGTTAGGTATCTGTCCCTCCAGCACATCCTATTTGATTATGTGTTAAGGTTGACATCTCTGACTCACACAGCTCCGATGGCCTTGAGTTTTCTGGGGTGGAGCATGTCCATTACTTCTGTGTTGGACATGGACTTGTACAACAGACATACAATGCCTCTGTATAGGCAGTATGTGACTGCATTCAGCTGTGGTGTCTACAGCCAGGCAGCATATGAGATATATTTGAGACCCTTTCTGACTCTTGCTGAGGTACCTTTGAGGTCTTTCTAACTGCTGCAGGTGCCAGGTAATGTACATCCCAAATGGGGCATTGTGCTACAATATGGTCTGATAGGGGAACAGTATAGGGGCACAATGACCTTTGTTGACATAGATGTGAATCCTTTCATGATACAGTGTCCAATATAGACAGTCTTCCTAGACAAATTGGCGATGTGACTGTCACATAGGTGACTGTCCACTTGTGTCACTAGGTCCCTGATTACTCCTTCCACACATAATGGTTTACCACCTATGCGGTAATTTGTGTGTACCTTGTTTTGTATTTGGTGGTACATTCATACTGTCCACTCTCTTCAGGACAGTGGGGTGGGGTTCCTGTGTGTGAGGGTGTGGTCTGTAGCATGCTACAGACTGTACAGCAGTCTTGCCTACGGTTAGTTGCACATGGGTGGACTGCAATGACATTAGCATTGTCAGTTAACTGGACGTATGGGTGTCGGTGCTGAATATGGATACTCACCCTTTTTTCATGTTTTGTTACAGGTTTTGTGGCCATAACACATGATATGTGGTATTACCTGGTAGTGCTGGTGTGCTGTCATGAGGCTTGCAGCAGGTTTATATCACTGGACAGACATCAATGTTCTCCATACTGGGGAGGGCCTCAGGAGCATGCATATTGAGGTTTACACATCTGGCATTGATCAGCATTACCCTTCTGTTTCTTTCCAGTTTTGTTCTCTATGGTGGTGGGTTGGCCTTTTCGGCCTTGCCTACAAAAGGATCTCTGTAGGTTGCAAAAGCCTTAGGCAATATCCAGACGCTCATGGGTGACAGGTGCAAGCCATTCCTGGAACAGCAGCATGTCTCACTATGAAGTCACCTATTACAACTGTATCAGGCATGTTGTTTCTCCTTCTGTCCTGTGAATGTTTGGCACACCAGCTTTGTGTACTATGTGTTACATGTGCTATGTCTGGAGGTTGTTTTATTGGGTGTCTGCTTTGGAGGCTTGTGCTGGTGTTGTGTGTTTCTAATTAGGGCCTCTGGGAATGTTTTTGTGTTTATGTGTTTGGTTTACAGTCGTTGTAGGTCTATGTGGGACTGGGTTTGTGGTGTATGTGGTTACCTTGTCCTCCTGACTAGTTTTGACAGTACTGATTTGGAGGTGCTCAGGCTCTGGTTTGGCTACCTGGTTGCGTCTATCACATGCATTTGTATTTATTGGGGTGAGTTGTTGTTGTGTGTGTACTTGGGACAGGTGTCACATTGCCACTGGATTCACAGATTCTACTTGTTTTGCCTGGCCTTAGTGGATTGTATGTGTGGACACATTTTATTGCCATACTAGTGATCACTGATTACTTCACTTTTTATGTTTGATCTGTCATGTGGTAGCTTCCTCATTCTCTTCAATGGTTTAGTAATTGCTGGAGTCCAGCATGCCAGATGCCTGTGTGTATGGCATTGTGTCTTGCTGTTTGTGATTGCAGACTCCAAGCACTCTTGGCTGTGTTCATGGTATGCCTGTATAACATGTTCTGCAGTGTGTCCCATATTCTGGACCTGCACAGGGCTTTTCATGGATTCCACATTGGTTTGTAGGGGTGCAAGATATGCTTTATACATGTGTTTCACTGTGGTAATCTGGCCAGCGACTGGGGTCGGGATGTGTAACTACAGTGTGATTACTCTATGGTCTGGTCTTAGTGAGGGATACACTTCTCATCTTGACATCCAGTACACATATTTCTGATTATCACATCCAGTATGCCTACCCTTCTTGTGGAAGTGTTACATTTTGCATGTCCATTTTGTTTGATGGATTCTGGGAAATTGTCTACACTTGTGTCAGTGCTAGTATAATACAAAGCGTATAGTGACAAACATCTCCAAAGCTGACTTCACACTTCTTCAGGCTGAGAAGCCTTTAAGCCCACTGGGCCAGTGGAAACCACAACACACAATGGTGACTCCTTCACAGACGCTTTCTACGGACATCTCCGAGAAAGCATGGACCATGCAATCACAAATAAAACCAAGACCCTCTCCAACAAGGGAGAGTGGCCTGTCTGGTGGACCCCAGCCATAAACAAACTGTATAACAGATGAAGGATACTAATGCAAGACAGAGCTACATCTCCTAAAGGGAAGGCAGCTGTGATCAGCACTAGTAAAAAGCTACATTCTCTCATAAAGACATCCAAGGTCAACTTGGAGACATAAATCACCAAAGACAATGAAGATAACCACACTGCCTTCTTCAGTTATGTCAGAAACCTGGGTGGGAACCCTCAGATATGCTCAGAGTTGGTACACAACAACATATATTTCAGTGACCTGACAGATATTGGCAACATTCTGGCAGACAGGTTCAGTGCAATTTTCCCCCTCCCTCACCCCCAAAAGAAGATAGTTATCACAGCTGAATGTAACCTCACTGTCATCTCAGATGTCCATGTGAGAGCCACACTCAGCAAAGAGAAGAACACAGCATCAATGAGACCTGATGGTATCCATGGTTGCATGCTATGTGAATTCCAGAAGGAGCTAAACCCATATATACAATGCTATTTAACCTTAGCCTTGCTACAGGGTATGTACCTGAACACTGGTGTACAGCAACAGTGGTCCCACTCCACAAAGGAGATGCCTCTACAGACCCTGGCAACTACCACCAGACAAGCTTAACCAGCCTTGTCTGCAAAGCTATGGAAAGAGTCATTATGGAGCTCTTAAACAGAGACATTGGTGACCTACAAACCCTTGATCCCACCCAGTTCAGCTTTGTACAGGGCAGATCCTGCATTTTGCACCTAGTTGACTATTTTGAAACTGTCAGTAGGGCCATTGATGAGGGCTACGCGGTCCACACAGCCTACTTGCACTTGGCTAAGGCCTTTGACACAATACCCCACTCAGGCATCATAGACAAGCTCAACAGCTGAAATATAAAACCATATGTCAAAGGATAGGTTGCAAAATGGCTAGGAAACAGAACCCATAAAGTCAACATTGCAGGTGCCTTGTCAGATTCAAAGCCAGTCACAAGTGGTGTCCCACAAGGATCTGTCCTGGGACCCCTCTTATTTGGCATTTACTTTTCAGATGTGGAAGCAAACATAGGAGGGTTGTGGCTGACAAAGTTTGCAGATGACTGCAACCTAGGCACCATAGTGAATACATCAGCCGGCACACACATCCTACAGAATGCCATCACAAAGACAGATAGCTGGTGCCGGAATCATGGCCTTGGAACTGAATGCAACCGATGTGTAGTCATCCCCTTTGGGAGGAACAAAGTACCCACAAATCGATACATAGACAGCAACCCACTGAGCACAGAAAACAAATCAGACACCTAGGGACACATGTAGATAGTGACGTCTCATTTGACACCCATTTTGCCACAGTGGTTAGACAGACTTTCTATCTTGCCCACCTTATCATGAAGGGTTTTCCATCCAGATCAAAGGAGGTCATTGTACCCCTATACTTCTCCCTTATCAGGCCCATGATTGAATACAAAGCCCCATTTGGTATGTACCTCACCCAGCACTTGCAACAGCTGGGGAGACCCCAAAAGTACCTTACCAAGAAGATCAGGGGTCTACAACACATGTCACATGCTTCCAGACTAAAGGAAATCCAGCTTTATTCAGTAGCATACCGCATACTTACAGGTGACCTATGCCTGACATACAAGACCATGTCCAATCAGGATTTGGTGGACATGCTCCACTGCAAGCAATCCAAATCCACCAGAACCATGAGAGCTAAAGATTTGAACCTCAGCACATACATGTATAGGACATGCTGGAGGGACAGAGTCATAACTCAGAGGCTTCTCACACTCTAGCAAAGAATCCCAGTTCATGTTAGACAGAGTCCCTCACTGACTCTCTTCAAGAGAAATCTGGACAACTGGATGTGAGATTATAGGTTTACTCCAGGGGTCCTCCCTGTGTCACTACTAGACAGAGGCACAGTCATGTTATTCGATTACGTTAGGGGGTCATAATGTGTCAGTACTAAGTCAGAGACACAATATTCGGAATCTATTCTGTACACTTATTACCACTATAAGGGGTGGCAATAGCCACATCACTATGGCTAGGCTTATATATGCAGTAGGGCAGATAGCCTAGTAGTAAACTATGACACTATGGTGTATGTGTAGGTATTTTCAGTCAAGCAATATAATGTGGTTTGGGGGGCTTGATATCTTCCTGTATTCCAACATAGGCCTGGTGCAGTTCCTGCTATTAGGACAGTGGTCTGCAGCAAGGTATATAGTAGTAGGCAGTTTTAGCCATTGGTATTTGACCATGGCTAATCCATGCTGCTTCTTGTTGTGGTACCAACATGGGGGTGTGGTTATCCATGACATATATTGCTAGTCACCCTCATTTTGTAGCTTGTTACATGTTTTTGCAGCTGTACATCACTGTATGGGGTGTGACCTGGTAGTGTTAGGGTGCTGATGTGGGCTTTGACCCTTTTTTCCTGTTGCAGCATTCTCTATACTGTGTGCGTTTACACTGCACACATCTTGCTGTTTATACTTCTGGCATTGGGTAGCATTACATCTAGGTTCCTATCCCTTGTGGTACCTATGCAGGTGGGTTTGTGTTTTTGTGGTTTATGATTGGTGAGGGTGGGTGTTAGTTAGGGTCCTCAGGTGTGCATATGGTACATGGTGTTACATTACTTAACACATGGCATTCATGCCTCAGGTGGTGCTGCAGGGCTGCCTCTGTCGGATGCACATGCTACACTCCCTGTACATGTTTGGAAGCAGGTTGTGTCATGTGAGGCATCCCTGTTACTATGTGAGTGAGTCGGAGGGGGTATCAGTCCCAGTGTTCCTACTGAACCAGTTGATGTGCTATGCGTTGCCTCTTTGCCAAGGCCAGGGCATACTGAGCACGCCTCCTTCTTCCTACTGGGGCAAGGTCAGGTTGTTCCTCCTCCGAGTCACCCTCTGCCTGTGGTGGCCTTGGCAATGGTGGGGGTATGTTTGGCCCAGCCCTATGCTGGTCCTGCTGCAGCTGTTTCTGCAGGATCATATTATGTAGCATAGCACATATCATGATCATTTGGGTACATGTAGTTGGTGTGTACTGCAAGGCTCCACCAGATGTGTCCAGACACCGGAACCGTGACTTGAGCAGCCCAAACACACGCTCTATGACATTACGTGTTTGTGCGTGTGCCTCATTATGGCATTCTTGTTCAGGTGTGTGTGCATTTCTGATGGGTGTCATCAGCCACGGCTCCAGTGCATAACCTGCATCCCCCACTAGGTGTCCGTGTGGGAAGTCCCCACTGCAAATGATTGGTACAGCTGCGTCAGATGCCAGATGTGGGAATCGTGGTAGCTCCCAGGGCAGCCAGCACACACATTCATTATTATGCCCTGGGCATCACACACGACCTGGCAGTTGATGGAGGGGAATCCCTTGTGGTTAATATAGGCTCTACCCGCTCACCGGCTGGTGCTTTGATGCGTATGTGCGTGCAGTCTATTGCACCCAGTACCTCAGGGTATCCCACTATTTGCTGGAAGAGACGCATATTGCTGGCCACAACCTCATGGGCATTAGGGAAATATACATGATCACTGACATGTGCTGACATGGCATCCAGGAGCTGGTGCAGTACCCTGGAGGCTGATGCCTGTGATATCCCCATCATATCACCAGTTGGTCTCTGGAAGGTACCTGTTGCTAGTATTCTTAGGCCAACATGTACCTTGGTTTCCACTGGGATGGGTTCCCCTCTGTTGGTTCTGTGTGTGAGACGTGGCCTGCACAGCTCAATAATTTGCTGCAGAAGGTCTCTGTCCACCCTGTAGCGCTCTACTATCTCCAGCTCATGTAACCCATGGTAGGTGACCCTGGGCCTGTATACTCTTTTCCTTCTCACTCTAGGTTGTCTGTCAGCATCGGTATTGTCACCACCCTCAGCAATTCGCCTATGCCTGATTATAACAGCTATGGCAGCCCCTAGCATTTCTGCTCTGAGTTCAGCTTTTTTCAGTTTTCAATTCTGATAGCTTACTCCTTTCTTGCAGTATCTCTTGAGAGAAACACCCTGCACTGCTGTTTGCAGTGTTTTAAGTGCTGGGTTGGGCTTCTAGTCTGCCTGTGTAATTGCCTGCTTCCAATTGTTATCACCAATTAACTCCAGCAGTATCCTCTGGCAGCTTCCTTGTAATCTAGTTGTTTCCTTTTTCCTCTCTGTTTCCTCAGGGGGAGCACACCAGCTTAAGCACGCTCACAGTTGCTTACACACGCGCACACATCCTTACACGGTGTGAACTTGGCTGATTCACGGTAAAACACGCGCACACTGCCTTACACACATGCACGCCTGCGCAAACCGTTGTAAACGGTTTGCAACACACTCCCACATGTTGAACCTGCCTTACAAGCGCGCACATGCGCGCATGCACGTATATCAAGAAAGTTTGAGTGTAGGGATAGTGTGCACCCTCTATTTCTTGACTTTCCTAGTTTTCTGTTGGGACACACCTCTCTCCCTGATGTCTGTCTGTCATCTGTCACGTTACACTACCCTCTAATGTGATACATTTATTTCTATCATTCCCCCCTGTGATGTCACCTACCTCTTACTCTATTCCTCCCCCTTCTGTAACTCTTACACTACTCAGACAGTGCTCATTACCTATGTGGCAGTGTGATTCAGTATTGTAACCCTCATTTACATAGGATTGCCTAGTAATGCTTAGTTACATCTCTTACACGGAGCTTCCCCCCCTTGGCAACCACTACACGGTGGCCATATTGTTTTTGGTCTGCTAGTCCCTGCATTGTCATTCCATGTAATACATAAACCCACAATTGTGGGCTTATAAGCTCGGTTTCATTTTGAGCAGCGCACTCGCTTATGCGGGTGTGCTGCAGTTAAACATGAAAATCCCTAAAAAAAAAAGTTATTTTACATTATTTTGCAACATTTTAATGCCAATGGCCACATATTTGGCAATTGGCGTGCTAGATGAAACATATGCACCCTTTATTTGGAGCTGACATAGCTCCGTTGTCAATTTTGCAGAAATGTACTCAGTTGTCAGCTGAGTACATTTCTGCAGCTAAAACATCCATTACACAGACTGCTTTGGGCTTCCTGGATCGCTCAAATACCTCATTTGCATATCTTTCAGCTGCAAATGAGGTATTGAGCATTTCCACGCCCAGTCCATGTAAGAGACGTTTTAGCTGTCTCTTACACGGAGGTTTGGGCTGTTCCTGGATCGGGAGGCTTACACGGACGCTTACACTGCTCTTGAACTCCGTGTAAGCCTTCGTGAATCCTGCCCATCCTGTGTGTTATCTGACTATCTTAAGGATTACTTGCATAAAATTAGACTCTCTTAGTAAAAGTCTGCATATCATTACTGGAGCCTTCCTGTGTCCTGACAGAGTGCTCTTCAAACTATCTGGAGATATACAGAGCTGAGTATATTTTTCTGGCACTTCAGAGTTGTGTACTGGTAATTGTTGTTTTACTAATTTTACACCATTGCTGGCTGACTTCAGAATTGTGCACTGCTTTTTTTGCTTCACTATAGAGTTTATCAAATCTCTGCTGAAGGTGTTTTCCCCCTCCCCTCTTTCTCTGTGTCTTGAGTTGGTATAACTGGTTTCACATCCTCTGTGTTATCTGACTATCTCAAGGATTACTTGTATAAAATTAGACCCTCTTAGTAAAAGTCTGCATATCATTGCTGGAGACTTCCTGTGTCCTGACAGAGTGCTCTTCAAACTATCTGGAGATATACAGAGCTGAGTATACTTTTCTAGCACGCCGTACTTGTGTACTGGTAATGGTTGTTTGACTAATTTTATATCATTGCTGGCTGACTTCAGAGTTGTGCACTGTTATTTTTGCTTCACTGTAGAGTTTTTCAGATCTCTGCTGAAGGTTGTCCCCCCTTAACCTATTTCTCTGTGTTTTAAGTTGGTATAACTGGTTTTACATCCTGTGTGATATCTGACAATATCAAGGATTACTTGCATAAAATTTGACCCTTTTAGCAAAAGTCTGCATATCATTGCTGGAGCCTTCCTGTGTCCTGACAGAATGCTCTTCAAACTATCTGGAGATATATAGAGCGGAGTATATTTTCCTCGCACTTCAGAGTTGTGTACTGGTAATTGTTGTTTGACTAATTTTATATCATTGCTGGCTGACTTCATAGTTGTGCACTGTTATTTTTGCTTCACTGTATAGTTTTTCAGATCTCTGCTGAAGGTGTCCCCCCCCCCCTATTTCTCTGTGTCTTCAGTTACTATAACTGGTTTTACATCCTGTGTGTTATCTAACTACCTCAGTGATTACTTGCATAAAATTAGGCTCTCTTAGTAAAAGTCTGCATATCATTGCTGGAGCCTTCCTATGTCCTGACGGAGTGGTCTTCAAACTATCTGGAGATATACAGTGCTGAGTGTTATTTTCTGGCACTTCAGAGTTGTGTACTGGTAATTGTTGGTTGACTAATTTTATATCATTGCTGACTGACTTCAGAGTTGTGCACTGTTATGTTTGCTTCACTGTATAGTTTTTCAGATCTCTGCTGAAGGTGTTTCCCCCACCCCCTATTTCTCTGTGTCTTAAGTTGATATGACTGGTTTTACATCCTGTGTGTTATCTGACTGTCTCAAGTATTACTTGCATAAAATTAGACCTTCCCCGGGATTCATGAAGCTCGGCGCAAGGCCGGTGTAAGGCTTGCGCCGGCAGTGCAGTGAATAATCGGCGTAGCAGCGCCATATGCATAGTAATGAGTGCGCGCCGCAACCACAGACACGTGTGGAGGGCACGTGAGCGAGCCCAAGTAGGATGCGTCCGGAGGCGTGGCCAAGCCGGCAGGCGATGAGCAACCTAAAGTGCTGACTGCCACAGGCCGCCTGCAATAGTAACCGCACCAGCCAGGGCCCATGGATAATGAAACGTACGCAGACTATGCAACATAGTACCCGTTCACACAAAACGGAGAACCAAACATTAACCCACGAAGTCCAAAGTGTACCCATCCAAGGAACAAAGGATACATGTAATACCATGTCCGTCCCGCAATGCACTGTCAGTGGGCATACCCAGTGAAGGTGTACCGCAGCATGTCAGCACGCCGCAACCACATAGAAGTAGCGACATGGGCATGGTCACCAGCAGTAGTGAGAGTACACAGCCGGGTAGCCATGTCGATATAACAACAAGAAGGAAACAAGATACCCTAAACACAGGCAAACATGTGTATAGCAACATGTACTACACCCAGCAACGTGCTCGTCGCATACACATAGGACGGCGTATGCCTAAGCGTAATATCCAGAAGCGGAACTCATGCATGCAAATGTAATACACAACAGCCCGTCATAGCATGTAACCCGCGACCTGTATGACAGTGCACCCAACCCAGCTAGCAGCCTTGCAGCTGCACACCTACACACAATGGGCATACCTGAAATGTAGTAAGAAGTATTGTCCAAGGCAGTGCCACACGGGCAAATATGTACCCCACATGTTAACATCCCACCTCAGGTACAGATATCCAAATGGCTGCATGTGAATGTGTCGGCAGAATGTGTACATCCCGCATGTGGTATGGACCTGTCGAAACCCCATAGGCGTGCACACGCCACGGTGCCCATAACTGTACACATCTGGACAAGGCGGTATGTTCAGCCACCGTACCGATGATTAGCTATGCAGACATGTCAAACACAACACATATGGCGGAACATCTGCCCACCAAGCAGGACGCCCCAACAGGGTGCCACAGGCACAGAAGGGGAAGGTGGGACATCACACGTGGAGAGTAGTGTTGCCGGACGGGCAAACACCCACGGCCAACGTAAAGGACGGAATAACATGTATATGCCTGGATGGATGGGTATGTCATAGCATGGGAATAGGCCAAGCTATCCACCATAATAGCCATGCGTACCAGATACAAACAGCCAATAACATGCAGTAGTAATGCAGGAAGGCATACACGACTTTGGGAATAGCACAGGACATATGGCATGTGCCAAGTGTAGATGCATGACACAAATGTCCAGGATGCAAAGAGGAACATGTGCCAACCCCACCTCCCACAGATGTACCGGCAGTGAAGACACATGCCAAACACACACCAACACTACTGTCCATCCCACGACAGCAACGGAGGCTGGTCAAAGACCACCATGACGCGTGCACAAACAGGGACACGTGGAACCGTTGCCTTAACACCCCCCCCTCAGGCCAAAGAATAATAGAATGGACATATGCATGTAATGCTGTGAAGGATGTGTGGTAGTCCTCAGTATCACAGAGGTAGGTACACAGATACACTGTAATCAACTGTGACGTATGTGCACTGTAGACAGCATACCTGCTGGTAATACATAGTTTAATCACGTGCCACAGAAATATACACATAAGAATGAGGATAGGGGATAGACAAGTGTGAGTGGGACAAACTATGAACATAGGTTCATAGGTCCATAGGTACAGAGTAGGCTATCTACCCAAGGGCAGCCATAACCCTAGGCCACAGTTATGTTACCTTTGCCAACCCTCCAGTCTGAGATAAATGCCTATTATATTGCTGTACCTCTGTCAAGCAGTGACAATGATGTAATCCCTGGGGTATATGTGCAATCCCCATCCAATGGACAATATCCCCTCGAACAAGGCTAGCAAGGTTCTCTGCCTCACATGTACTGTGATGTTGTTCCACAGCATAGTGAGTGTCTGGGTGATGTATGTGTCACTCCAACACATGCTATTAATGACCGTGTCAAGGTTCACGTCACCTGCCCTTGTGGTTCTGAGGGATGTAGATCCAGTAGGTGAAGCATAGTCATCAAATATGGGTCGACATGGCCTCGTATGTCAGGCACAGGTCACCACTGAACAAGTGGTATGTGACTGAATGGAGCAGGAGTCCTTACAGTGGGGCAGCATAACACAAATCCCTGACACCCTGCATCTGTCTGACGATGAACCTATGGGGCCTTCCCAGCTGCTGTAGGTGTTGGGTCAGATACCTTCCGAACTGGGCAATGTACTCAATCATAGGTCTAATGAGTAATGCGTACAAGGAGACGATGACCTACCCTGATCTTGATCTGAATCCCTGCACGATCAGGTGGGCAATGTAGAAGTTCTACCGAACCACGATAGCAACGTGTGTGTCGAACTAATGGTGACTGACAACCTGGGTCCCCAGATCCCTGGTAATTCCCCCCGTGATCAGTGGACTGCCACCCATATGGCGGACAGGGGTGACCTTGTTCTTCCCGATGGGTATGACTATGCATAACCCGGCATTTAGCTGTAGGACATGTCCCTGACAGCAGATATCCATATCTGTGAGGCCCCTTTGAAGGATATCTGTGTCAGATGTCCGTCCCACTATGGCACCCGGTTCGCAGTCATCTACAAACAATGTCAGCCCTAACCCCTGTGTGTGCTTGTACTTTGGAAATGTAGATGTAGAAAAAGAGTGGACCCAGGGCAGAGCCCCGTGGGACACCGCCTGTGACAGGCAGTAAGTCTGACATGCTGCCAGCAACTATGACTGCATGGGTTGTGTCACCTAGCCAGTTTGCAACCCATCCCGCGATGTACGTGTTCACATCCAAGTCGATGAGTTTATCAATGATACCCGAGGGGGGTATTGTGTTGAAGGCCTTTGCCAGGTCGAGGTAGGCTGTATGGACTGCATGACCCTCATCAATGGCCTCGGTGACTGTCCCTAAAACATCAACCAGGTTTTAAACGCATGACCTGCCCCTGACCAAGCCAAACTAGGTTGGATGCAAAGTATGTAGGTCCCCTAAGTCATCATCTATGGGCTGCAGTATGATCCTTCCCCATGTCTTTCCAGATAAGGAATCTCATGCTAATGGGACGGTAATAACCAGGGTCAGTGGAGGCACTGCCCCTGTGAAGTGGGACTACAGTCGCAGTGCGCCACAACTTGGGTACGTTACCCGAGGTGAAGCTAAGATCAAACAGCTGTCCTAACTGTGGGTCTAATTCCTCAATGAGATCACAGAGTACACAGTCGGGACACCAGCTGGTCCCATGGATGCTGTGTTCACTACCTTGGAGAGAGCATGTCCCACCTGTGCGTTACAGAACATTCGGGGGCCACAATCCGCTGGTACAGACATCTCTCCATGTGGGGGGGAGGGGGTGGAGATGTCCTCACCGAACCTGTCAGCCAGTATGTTGGCAATGTGTGTATGTTCAGTACACTTCACATCATTGTGAACCCAGTCAGAGCATATCTGGGAGTTACCTCCCAGGTGTCCAGCATAGCTAATGAAGGCCGTATGATTGTCTGTCGAGTCCTTGGAGATATATCTGTGGAACCTGCCCCGGATTATGTCATGAGAGCTTGTAGCTCTTCACATATAATGAGCAAGGGTGTCATACCTCACAAGGAGTCTGCTCTGTCTTGTAGTAGCCACTTCCTCTCGTTGTACAGCTTGGGTATGGCTGGGGTACACCACACTGGATGATTGGCATTGGTACAAGGAACCACAGTTGGGTAAGGGAATGCCTGATCCATGCATTCCTGTAGGTGCCGGTAGAAGGCATATGTAAGTGATGCAGTGGCTTGAGTAATGTTGACCACTGGCTAAGGGTCCTTAAAGGAGACCACAGTAGTGTTCAGAATTGTGAATTCGGCCTTTGAGAAAGCCATGTGTATGGTAACCGGCACCACCCACAGCATCGTATGTCAATAGCAGAAGCTATTGTCCAAATAACATAAGATAAACTTTATTATTAAAATATGTATTATTATTCATTTAGTGATATGTTTCTGCTAATTACATTTGCAAATGCCCGCAAGACCGGCCAAAGTGCTCGTGATCTACCTGTTATGGTGGTGTCATTCTGACAAGAAAGTGGCGATACTTCCCTACTGGGACCTCTGGGGATTATTTAAAGCAGTTGTTAACCTGCATCATTGGATGTACACCATTTGGTCTCGGTTTTGGAAAACCTGGTTTACGTAGCACTACACACTATGGGTAGTCAAGCAGACATCCGCGAATGGGGAACATACAGCAGCAGTCAAAACCACTGGCCAGATGGACACAGTCCGACAAGTTCTACACTTTACATATGCACATTGGTGTCCATTGTAGGACCCAAAAATTGTCCCGTATGGAATACCATCCAGCCTTCATCGTCCAACCAGGAGAAGTGACAGTCGTGACCACAGCACAGCTAGACATATGCACCACCAGCGTGTTTAATGTTGATGACAAGTGTCCATGAAATGCAGGACATATGAACAGAAAACCCCAGACTGTCGAGTCCATAGAAGTTCGTCCACATCCCAGTCCCGCACACATGAAGGATGTGTAATGGGTACAGTCGAGGGTTTCAGCCATGGGATCATGGGTATGCAGAAATGGGGCTCGGTGTTGTTTGGCAGATAATCCGTTGTCCCGCCCCGTGGGAGGGATGTGGGTGTAGCACATGCCTCACTCCCCACTAATAATGCAAAGCATCCACCGGATATTGCTAAATGCAGGTGTGAAATGTGTACAGCCCTATACCAGTGTCCAGTAGGCAATTCCCATGGATGGACAAGCGTATGAGCAAGATGGCACCCATAACTGCAAACCTGGTGGAAGTACACAGCTGCAGTAAGGCATAACACAGGAAATACAGATAGGGACTACAGTAGACACACCCCATAGAAATCTAGACCGCCGTGCGACTACCGTCGTACACAGCACTCAATCTGACCGCAGGAGAATGGGGATCACTTGCTACCATTCTGCGGAACAAATGGGCGACCTGAGGAACACATATTAATGGCACACCAACAACGTCAACTAGGAAGGTCATAAGATGGTTAAACAATGGCATTCACACTGATAAAGAACATCTGTCAATGAATAAACAGGATCTACATGTTTTGCTGGTGTTATTATGACAATATAGTGGCGGATATTCCCTATTGGGCCTTCCGAGGTTTATTGAAAGCAGTCGCTAACCTGCATCCATGGATGGACACCATTTGTATTCAGTTATGAAACACCTGGTTTCCGTAGCACTACATAATATGGGTAGTCAAACAGACAACCCTGATTGGGAACATACAGCTGCAGTTAAAACCACTGTCCAGATGGACACAGTACAACAAGTTCTACACTTTACATATGCACATTGGTGTCTATTGTAGGACCCCAAATATTGTTCCGTACGCTATATCATCCAGCTGCTGCCATTCCACCAAGAAGAAGCGACAGCCGTAACTACGGCACAGCTAGACATATGCATCACCAGCATGTTTAAGGTTGATGACAAGTGTCCATGAAATGCAGGACATATGAACAGAAATCCACAGATTGTCGAGTCCATACACGTGCGTCCACATCCCAGTCCCACACACATGAAGGATGTGTAATGGGTACTGTCGAGTGTTGCAGCCATGGGATCCTGGGTATGCAGAAATGGGGCTCGGTGTTGTATGGCAGATAATCCGTGGTCCCGCCCCGTGGGATGGGTTCC